>NC_090936.1:843266078-843569109 GCF_040938575.1 Ambystoma mexicanum
GGTGGCTGATACATGGACACGGGACTCGTGGCACTGTGTGTGTCTGGGACATGCACAATATGGACTGTACGCCTATGATGGCCTAGTACACAAAGATCAATGTCCACACATCTCATTGGTTGATCGTGCACTGTTTATGGCATATGTGATATCATGTTGAACACCCTATCGACCCGCCACCCAAGTGAGCCCAACACACCCCCTCCACCCTCCTACCTCCCCCCCGAACACCAGTGTCCAAAGATGCTCATTGTCAGTGGGCTGTCGCTATTGCAAGCCACCTCTGCGGGTATCAGGGGCACCCCTGCCTGTGGAGCGCAGGTTCCTCCCAGATCTACGTTGGGGGCTGCCCTGGACGGAACTTGCAACGGATGATGTCTCTGCCTGCTCACGTCCATGCATGTCCCTAAGGGTTTGTGAGAGCTCAGTGAGCACACGGCGCACTGCGGCAAGTTCGGCACATACGTCTTTGGACGTCGCATGCAGTTCCCCCCTCAGGCTCTCGGTGCTTCTCTCCATTTGGACTCTCAGGCTCTCGGTGCTACTCTCCATTTGTGCCCTTAGCGTCTCTGTACCTCTCTCCATTTCTGCCCTAAGTGTCTCAGTTGATGTTTCTATGTCTGCCTTAGTGCCCCCACATTCATCGGCATGGTCCTTGAGGAGCGTGGCCAGTTGCTGCTGTTGCATGATTAACTGGTCGAGGGACTGTTGCCTCTGCTGGGCCATGGCCATTTGCGGGGGTGTCACAGAGGGGCTGTTGTCCTTATGTTGCCTTGCCACAGGGCTTGTGGGGGATGGCCAGTCGTCGTCTTGTGGGTGCCCCTGCGTGGTATCCTCATGTTGTACGGGATGGGACAGACAGGGGGATTGGGACAGGTCATGGATGGATCTGACTTCGACATCCCCGTTTTCTGTGTCCGAGCATGCTGCCATCAATGGGGTGTCACCTATGGTGCTGCTGCCACCAGAGGCAGTGCCTTCTGTGGCATCCATTGGGGGGACCTGTGGTGGTGGTGGTGTGGGCATGCTGGCTGCTGGGGTGCCTGTTGATGTTCCCTCCTCTGTGCTGCCACCTGATTTGTGCTGCTGCCGTGTCTTGATGCGTGCAGCTGAGGTGGAGGGTCTCTGGCCGTTGGTCTTGGCCCTCTTTGCAGGTGTGCTGGTAGGGGTGTCCTGGAGCTCGTCGTTTGGATCGGACCCTGTGGTGGAGTAAAGGAGGGCGAGGGTTATTGATGGGTCTGTGGGAATCGGAATGGCATTGTATCACATGCATTGGGGTGGTACCTGAGGGTGATTTGGGTCGGGGCCTTGGAGGTGCTTTCATTTGTGTGTGGAGTGAGGGTGCAGTTGTTTGGCAGCCTGCAGTTAGGGTGTGCCTGCTGCACGTGTAGTGCTTGTTTTAGGGGTTTTTAATTATTTATGTATTTATTGTGGGTTTTAACGTGCGCTATCAGGCCGATGTGTGTGGACGTTCTCCTGGACATGTGTTTCTGTTGCACTATGTGGACGCATGGTACTTCACATGGATGGACTGTGTGGATTTGGCATTGTTTTATTTGGCCCACCTACCTGAATCTTCGGATGTCTGCACTCCTTTCTCCATCCCTCCGACTCCCTCTATGCTCTCCATTCCGATGGTGGAGGCACAGATTTCTTCCCAGGGGGTCAACTTGATGGGTGATTCAGGACCTCCCCCGGTGGCTGTGGCAATGTTGCGGTTGGCAGAGAGTATGCTGCGGACGCGTATCCGCAGGTCGTCCCATCGCTTGCGGCATTGCTGTGGGGTGCGGGGTGCGGTCCCCACCGCACTTACCCACTGTGCCACCAGAGCCCATATGGCCTTCTTGTTTGCAAGTGCCGTTCTGGTCATTTGCGTGGAGAAGACGACGGCAGCATTCTCCTGGAGGGTCTCTGTTAGCACGGTGAGTTCCTCACGGGAGAAGTGGACCTGCCGCTTGCGGTCACACGCTTTCTTCGCTACTTTTCCCATTTTTCTTGGTTTCGCTAGGGTGGATGACGGGTTGGGGTGTGTTTCAGGGTAGTGATTTTAGTGGTTGTGTGGTTTTAGTGGTTTTATAGGTGTACGGCGGGATGTTTCCCGTTCCGGACCCATGTTTTTACTTCCGTTTCCGTATATTTCCGGTCACCGTACTTTCCGGTAGGCGCACACTGCGGTGACCGCTAAGAGGTGTGGCGGTATTGCACCTAGGGCGCCGTACGGCGGCGGTGTGGGCCGTTTTGGGGTCATTTCCGCCATCGCGGACTTTGCACTTCCGCCATGGCGTGGTGCTCGTGCCCGATGGGTCGGAATGGGCTGCACTTTGCTCCTTCGTGCAATGGCGGAAACGCTATTTACGCTGTGGCGGTCCGGTCAGTCACTTTCCGCCAGGGTCGTAATGAGGGCCAATATCTCTTTGCGATGGAACCCTACTTTATGTAGAAAATTAGCTGAACATGTACAAAAACATCTTAAATGTGTGATTAATTGCGACTCACTTGAATCTCATTCTATTGAGTACTTGAATCTGATTATTAATGATTGCATTGTAGATATTCATAATCGATTCAGATCTAAATGACCTCCTTTTATGATTATTCATAGTCACAGATTTAATTATAAAATCCGAATTTTGAAAAGATCTAAAAATCGTGATATTAGAATGCTTGAATTAGGAAATCTACCGTTTACACAATAGTTGTTAAAAAAGAAGCATATTGTTCAAGAATACAAATTCAAAATTAAAGGTGTTTATAACGAGCAATATAACATTCACAATTGTAAAATAATTAAAGCCATATGCTGTTGCAATTCACGTGACATCTGGACTGCACTTAAAAAAGGAGATACACCAACTTGTTTAAATAAGCTCATAATAAATGCCGAAACATGGGTATCCTATGTCAAGAAAAAATATATGCTACCGGTCCGTTTTGCCAAAGTACAAGATGAAACGGAACTAACCCTTCCATCTATTAAATTTGTTTGGTCCACCTTTGACATCATATTAAAAAATGGTCTAACTCCCGTGCTCCAGGTCCCGATGGGATTCCATCTTGAGTATATAGATCCGACCCAATTTTTTGGAGTATGATCTTAAAAATCAAATTTGATAGTATTCTACAAAATGGTAACATACCGATGTCGTGTGTTACCTCTATTCTAATATCATTTTATAAAAAAGGTGACTCTAGTTTACCTTAGAATTATAGACCCACCTCTCTGACAGACGCAGCGGCAAAGGTCTTTTCGATCTTAGTCATCTATGAGCTTGAAAAACATCTGACTACTCATAAGATTTGCTCAAAATGCCAAGTACAATTTAGGCGCCAGATGGGATCACCTTTAAATGCCACTATAATGGCACATCTGATTGCCGGAGTTAAAAGAAAAGAACTCAGTACCATTTACATTGCCTCAATCGATATGTGTTCAGTTGTGCGCAATGTTTTATGGACTTAAATGCGTACATTTGGAATTCCCGAATACCTTATATATTGGATTACCAAATTCCACACCAACACATTATGCAGAATTCGTTTGACTCAAGGGGGATCTCTGACTGAACCTGTTCAACTTCATCTTGGACTAAAGCATGGCTGCAACTTTGCAGCTTTGCTGTTCAATCTGTACCTGTCTGATATAGACGCACTTTGGGAATCAACTATTACGTTTCCTGCAAGGCTATGCTCATTAAGAATACACTGGCTAGCCTTTGCAGATGATTTAATTTTTTTTTATTTAACACCAGCCGGTCTCCAATCTAAACTAGATATATTTTCAAAGTTCACCTATGACCACAATCTTGAACCCAATCCATCCAAGACACATGTAATGATTTTTAAATCCAGCAACAAACTTAAGAAGTATAGCTGGAGTATTGGAGGTATTCTTATACATGAATTACAAGAGACCATCTATTTAGGATACCGCCTGAGCAATGTGTAACGCTCACCTGGCTCCCACGGAGGCGCTGGTCTGGTCTGGGTTGCTGTGGCCTCTTCTAGCGTGATGCGCAGAATTTGGACCACCGATTGAACAGGACCCCCAAATCTTGCTTGTCTGGCCCGTAGGAATATCCTTCTGCAGATGAGAAAGGGGATTAACTGTCTGCTGAATAATGTGCTTGCTCCCCCCTTTCGCCCTTCGTTCTTCTCTGACTTCCTCCAAAACCCCCGGTTTAAGCTCACCTTATGGTTTGGAAGGATGAACTCTCCATCCTGCTTCTGGTGCAGGGGCGCGCGTTCCTCCAGTTACTTCACTGGTTTTCAGAATGGTGCTGGCAAATCCACTTGACTTTACTGAGCGATACGCCGTAAGTATGAAGATGCAAAAGTTCAAGTGTGAGCCTCCTTTTATGTTGTCTTTTTCTGTCCTTTATTTCAGGTGCAGAACAAAGGCGATGCGTTGAGGGGTTAAATTGCCGGGGTAAAATCAGGTGAGTTAGTGATGAGGGCGACCCCTCTAAATGTCTTTATAATTCCCCAGTAATGTCTTTTGTCCTTTCCCCATCAGGGCTGGGGTGCGGTACCTGCCAGAGATGTGGCGCCGACCCGAGATGTGGAATGGTTCACCAAGAATAGCCGGTAAGTAATATGGCTGAACATTCGGCTTTCCTCTTGTGTTCCCTTGCTCACCTTTTGTCTCTTCTTCTCTCCCTTAGGTGCAGTGCAGAGATGTGGCGACCGGCACTGAGAGCCGCGATGGAGCCGGGCGGCGTCTCGGGAACAGGTGAGTGAAGCGCGGCGCTGCAGCGGGCAACGCAGTGCTTTTAAATGGAAGTCTTCCTTCAGGAATGCTGGCGTGAAGATTCTGGATGCAGGTAAGAAGGTTGAAATAGTTCTTGATTTTCACCTTTCTCTTCTCTTATTCCCTTACAGGTGTTCCAGGTTCGAGGCGGGCGTGGCTGGAGTCCAGGTGCAGGAGCAGACACGGTGAGCGTTCAGCTGCTGGGATGCAGAACAACACGAAGCACGTGTGGCTGTCCGGGCGTGGCTTAAATAGCCTTGGAAGAAGTTCCAGGTGAGTATTCTTCCACAGCCCCACCCAAGTAACAAAATAGTTCCTTCAGAAAAATAGTCCCTCCTAAGCCTCATTTGGCTTGGTTCTTCATGCAGCATGGTCTGCATCAGGTGAGTGTGCAGCATGGTCTGCTTCAGGTAAGTGCACCAAACACTTCCCCTTATGAGCCTGGCGTCTATGGCGCCAGGACTGATGTCCAACATGAGCCTGGCGCCAACGGCGCCAGGACAGAGTCCAAAGAGCCCCCTATAAAGGGCCGCTGGGCTTTTACCCGGGGGCGAGATGCCTGCTCCCGGGGGTGCTGGGCCCGGCCTGGTGCTCTGGGGGTAGGCATCATGACACAATGTGACCACTATCAATTTATGGGTGGATTACTTAAAGCAAAAAGCCAGGCCTCTTTTGAGTCAATTGAAATTTATTTTTACCAAATTCTGCAAATTTTCTATTACATCGTTATTGGAATTCTTTAACTTAAAAGTAGAACCAATTCTTATATATGCATTGGATATTTGTGTTGGTAGTCTGCATAAGCAATGGGATTCCTTACAGTGTAACTTGATTAAAAAGCTTTGCGTTTGTCACCTACAATTCCTAATTGTATTATTAGACACGAGATGGCATTGACTTCTTCATCCACTAGGCTAACCTGGTGTGCTCTATCTAACTATTCTAAAATTCTTAAATGCCCCGATAATTCAATTTATCAAGATTTCTTTGAATTCAGACAGGGTTGCTCTTCTAGCTCTATTACCAGCTACTACGAAATCATGGCTAAAACACTAATTAACTTGGGTGTTGATCTAGATGACTTGTATTTTCGTCCAAATTATGTGAAACATAAGCTATTTGAGAACGATTGGTGTAAAACCATAGATGAAATTACAACATTGAGTACATATAAAGAATACGCAAAATTCCCTCATAAAAGAGATGGCTGTAGGGGCTATCTTACGATGTTTCCATGTAACATAACCAGAATGTACTATATGCGTTTTAGATTAAACCAGTACCATAGTCTTGAACGAACAAAGTATTGGGGACCCGGAAAAGATAATCTGGGCATTTTGAAATGTCGGTTTTCAAATTGTACACAACAGAATGAAACTCTCAAACATCTGATTTTAGAATGCCCGAATTTCAGAGATGTAAGGACCAAGCTTTTTTTAAGATTTATAAATGTGAATTATGCAGATTGTATGGTATCTCTCTGGAGTCGACTTATGCAAGGAAATGAGAGAGCTTTTGTAAAGATTCTTTGTACCAAATACAAATAATTTAAAAAAAGTAACAGGCACTTATTGCCAATAAGTTGTTAAACATGATAACTTTAAAAAGACACTACACTACTACACTAAACATGACACCCATTAAAGATTTAAAGATTAGGTGAGTGTGGAAAAAGGTTCCCACTCACTGAGGTATTAATGAAAAATATCCAACTAGAACAGCAAAAAGTTCTGGGGTTGAACCAGGAAAGGAAGATTTACCAGCTGTGTGGAAATCTTACCTAACAGGCTGATTGACTGCTGTGCACCTACACATGCACTGTACCCGATCACTTCTGAGCCCTGTTTGAATGTTCAACATGACAATTGACTTGCGTCATGTCCAAGTGACCTACCATTGATGTATCCATGTGCCTCCCATCATGAACACACTGGCGTTGTTGCAGCATGTGACACATGTGTGTTTTGTGCCACTCTTTTGAATGTTCTATTTGATGATATGCGTTTGACATGGATGGGGGACAGTAGTGATTAACTCCCATCTGGGTGTCCTTGTCAGTTCTGGCATGGCTATGCTACGTGCCATCTGTGTGCTGGCATGTGTCATGTTTGTGGATTGTCCATGCCACTCACAGGCTAATGTCTGATGCAGGTGTTATGCACCATGCAGCGCATCGGTTGTTTTTCCATTTTGGAGTCACCAGTGTCTGCTTTCAGGGTCCCCTTCCACTTCATTGCCACTGCATGCATGGCTGAGTTTGTGTCATGTGTGACATGTCTGATTAATGTATTGAATGTGTACATTGTGTGCCTATTTGTGTCGGTATTGCTGTTCATGCGTGTCTTCATTACTTTTCTTTTCATTTTGTGCAGGTGATGAGGCGCTAGATGCTGTGGATGGCTCAGGAGTACTCAGAGCCCCAACCAAGCACCACTAGAGGACACGGGGTGGTGGTGCACGAAAATCCATTAGTCCTACAGACCATCCTTTCCACAGGTTTCTCCGGGTACTACTCCAATGATCTCTATAGCTCAGGTGCTGAATCAGACATTGAGACAAATGTCCCGTCGCAGGTGAGTATTTCTGGCAGGGATGCTGTTCTGTCCAACGCACCTGCACTGGGGGTAGACCCCTCAATGGCTTGTTCAGTGTTGAAATGTCCGCCTGTGGCGGTTACATATGCAGGGTCACACTCCCCAATATTTGCTCCTGTTCCTGGGGCAGCAGATCAAAGGAGGAATGCAGTCCTGCAGCCTCAGGCAGTGCCAGCAGAGCAAGGTGCACATCACCTTGGAGCAAAGAGGTGTTGTGTCCGGCAATGCGGTGGCTGTGTGCCACCGGGCAGTACTGTTTGGGAGAACTCCATTTATGTAATTGCAGCACAAAGGGGGGCATCATGTGAGATGATAGCTCAGGCCGTGGATAGGGTGGCCACTTCCATTCTCCCCCCAGAAAGGCAGGTGGAGCTCCAGCAGCAGGCAAGTGCCGCTCAAAGAGGGAGGACATGTTGGCCGCCAACAGGGACTGGATCTCCTCACGGGTTGCCTGGAGCTCAGCTGACCGACGGGCTGAACTGTAGGCTCTGTGCACAGCCATTTCTGCAGAGGCACAGGCCCACAGGAATGCCCTGAGGGTAGAAAACAGCTCCCTCAGAGCTACTCTGGGTGCACTTGAGGTGTCCCAGAGTACAAGGTCAGAACAGCAGCTGGAGCAGCTAACACGCACAATCTCAGCTGAGCTACAGGCAACCCGTGAGGAGATCTGGGCATCACGTTAGGCCTTGCAGGCAGAAGTCTGTGTTACCCGTGAGCTGCTGCATGGGGTCTCCAGACCGTCATCCGGCAGAACCAAACCTTTCAGACTTGCATGCTTGCCCGCTATGGAAGAGCATGCCATGGCTTTGCATGTTCTACCTCCCATACCACGCACACCTTCTAATGTAGCACCAGAGAGTGACAACAGCGATGACAGTTCTCCCACTATCGGCTAGCTGTGCAGGCCATGAGCCCATGGAGGGTATTTTTTTTATTCTCAACATCCATGCATGTGGGTGTCCCTCCCCTGGGTCGTCCCATGGCCATTTTTTATTTTAATTTTAATTTTATTTTTAAATCTTTTATTTTTCCTCTTTTTTGTCTATTGTGCATTCATGTTACAGTGTGTTGCTTTGTGTGGCACCCATAGGCATCCACTGTGTGTTCCAGCTGGGCCCATGCAGGTTTGGTTTGTGTTTGTGTTTGAAGCTTGGGGTCCAGACACATATGCCACTCCTGCTTCCCTTTTACATGGGCTCGCAAGGGTGGCACCGTGTGACAATAACTTACACAGAGGCATTGGTCCTCAATCAGTTGTGTGGCCAGTCTGTAGTCCAAACTGTGTATACACCCCTAGTGGGGATTGCTGAAGATTTCTCCACTGCATGGTTGATTTGTATATTGAATTCCATTTTGCTCATTATGCATATTTGCATGTAGCTTCTTCATGACTTACCTTGCCTGTCTCCATTGCAGATGCAGTTCATGTTGTATGCAGTACCCTGCCACATTTACCTACCAGCAACACACTGGAGATGGAAGGGGTCGATGTGCTGTCTTTGTCAGGTTGTGACACTTGCACATTTGTGATTGGTTACTGTCAGATGTTGCCACTGTTGGGTCTTGTATTCATGTTTTGTCATGCTGGTAAGCATATGTTCATGTGTGCTGTTTCTCTTGATACGTGAGGATGAATTGTCTGTGGTCTGTTTCTATTTGTGACTATGCACTTTGTGACAGTTGTGTCATGTGCTGTGCATTCATTTGGTTGCTTTCACATTGCATGCCCTGCCATGGTGTCTTGGGCTGGTGCGATGGGGTTTGAGAGGGGTTGGGTGCCTTTTACTGACACAGCATTGGGCCTGTTTAGTAGCTAGGGATGCAGACAATGTAGCACTTCCAGGGAAACAATCTCAGGGTGGTATGGTTGTGACAGTTGACTGTCCCTTCTGTCATCATCAATTGTCAGATGGTATGTGCCAGGCCTGTGTGCATTCTGCAGGGGTGTGATTTCAGGTGAAAAAAGTTGCCACAAGCTGGGTACGGGCCGCCTCACCACGTGCCCTTTCCCCTCCCATGCACAGCGGCTGTGCATGTGGTTGGGGATGTGGGGGCACCACCATGTCCACCGTCACATCCCGCCGGGTTTCAACGTTGTGCAGGACACATGCTGCCCCTATGATCCTGCACACTACTATAGCACCTGTCCGCCAGAGCGGTCAAGGGAGCGGAAACGTGACTTCAGCACTCCGAATGTGCGCTCCACTATGCCCCGGGTTGCAATATGGGCTGCATTGTATCTTACCTGGGGTGGTGTGGTGTGATTAAGTATTGGTGCAAAGAGGGGGGGCACTGTCCCCTGGGGAGGTGATAATGGTTGTCGTTAGTTGAGTTTTGCCATTTCACTGTGTCTGACATGCATGCATATGCAGAGGCATTTGTACTCACCAATGAGCCATGTGTCGCCATGCCTCCCAGCTTCCAGGTCCCGGTTTAGGGGTGACATTCTGAATATAAAACTATGATGGATGGACCCAGGATAGTTGGCATATACAGAGGTGATATTCCCTTGGCATCACATACAACCTGCACGTTCATGGAATGCCAGTGCTTGCGGTTGCGATAGATGTGCTCAGTGGCCCTAGGAGGACGTAGAGCCACATGGGTACAATCGATGGCACCTTGCACTTTGGGTAAATGTGCCACCCCGTAAAAGTCCTGGACCACGGCCTGCCTTTCTGCGGATGTTCCGGGCATGTATATGTGCCTGCGGACTGAGGGGCGTGCAGTCATGATCGCCAACACCTGGTATAGGCAGCGTGACTGTGTGGCCTGTGCAACGCCCCCAACTATGGCACTTGTCTGCTGAAATGACCCAGTAGCCAAGAAATGCAGTACATTGAGCACCTTTTCCAAGGGGCTCAGTGCTTGGCAGCACAGGGTGGGTGATGTGAGGTCCTCCTCCTACTCAGCAACCAGTTCTATGATGATATGGGGTGGAAACCTGTACCTGCCATAGACCTGGTCATCATGCATCCCAAAAAGACTGGTCCTGGGTAAAAAAATGCGGGGCCTGGCTATCATCCTCCTCCTGTAGTGTCTCACGACCACTGCTGCGTGGAACGGTATATTCATCGTAGTGTATGAGCTTGTTTGTTGTTTGCGCGCTCTTTTATGCTGCGCGGGGCCGCTTCCGCCTGCTTCTGCCTGGCGTACATGTTTCCGGATTAGCGCGTCTTTTGTGGTGCACGGGTTTCCCCCTTTTGTGGTGCACGGGTTTCCCCTGTTCGATTCCATGAATACGTGTTGTTAGCACGCGTGTGGGCGTTGCGAGGATTTAGCAGCTGTACTTCCCCCGTAACGCTCATATTTTCACGTATTGTTCCCCATTCCCTGTGTTCTGCCCCCTTTTTAGGTGTGTGCTCTGCCCTGTGTGCGCCTTCACTGGCCGTCTCGAGCACAGTCTTCGGCATGTCGCAATGACGTGTGCGCCACACGCGGCTTCAGCGCAGATCTCAGGTAAGCCATGCGCAGCGCCTTCCATGAATCGTCGAACGTCTGCGTACGCGGCTTTCGCATGCCTGAGCTGTGATTTTCACATTTGCGCCCCTGTTTTCTGCGCACATTAATTCCATGCATAACCCTGAAAGTGTAACATAGCAACAAATCTGTGATGAAAGAACCACAGTGCACTTACAGGGTTTATGGAATACAATTCTCCCGGTGTCATGTGTTCTATGCCTTCTTTCTGTGGATTACTTTCATGAATCCACTCAGCAAGATCATACCAACCATACTCAGCACAACTTAAATTCACAAACAAAGTTGGAGGGCCCAAGTTTCTGATCATGCATCTAACCTCAGAGTGCCTCCTATACCAATATTCCTTGGTTTCTCTCTTTGTAGCAAGAACATTGGTAAGTTTAACCTCTAAAATCTAATTTATTAATTTCACCTGTGGCAGCATCTCACATGCAGAAAGATTGTGAAATCTAGTTCCGGTGTGAAGTGTATGAGCAGCAGCAACCCATAATGTTCGAAATTCACTTTCATAAAATAAGTAAAAAATATATTCAACATTGGTGCGAAATCAGGAATTTTCAGAATACACATTACTATCAACCAATCTTCCTCCTGTACCAGAAGGAAAAAGCATATGAAAACAACAAGCTTCTAACGTCTTTTCCCAGACACTGATTGGTGCACCTTTAATTGCTTTCATATGATACAACTGACTGTCACCCGTGTGTAGAGGATGAATAGTGTAATCTTCATACAAACTATTCCCTTCTGCAACAGATAGATGTTGGAACTGACCTTCATTGCTTTTGTTTGTTGAGTCAACATCAAGCATTAACAAGTCTGGTATACTCAGACTGCCTTTGTGTAAATCATTGTGCCCCTATAGAAACGCCAATGTGTTTTTCACCTTTCCAATTCGATAAGCTGCTGCCAAATGCTCTTTATCTTATCTTTAGTGGCAACACCATTTACTAAAAACAAACAAACAAAACAAAGACTCTGCAATGTCATGCTTCACTCCTAGTGTGCCCTATGTTTTCTTCCAAATTGAAAGGTAAATACACAAGTTTGCCTTTCACACCTTGTACTAATGTTTTTTTAGGCAGATTTGACATCTTTGTTTGCAATCTAACAATAAATTGGAAGGGATGAACAGTTTCCAATGCACTTTAAACATGTTCAATTTCTGAAGCCGAACAGGGATATCAGGTACTACCATGTCGTTCAAGTGACTTCTAGGAGGAATTTTGATTTGATTATAAAAACCCAACATAGAGCCTGATCACGACTTTGGTGGTAACCCTTAAATCCGGCGGTCGTGCTATTACCGCCGGATTTAAGGGTCCGCCAAATCAGGACTTCGGCGGATTTTGCCTTAGCTCTGAGCTGGGGGGAAATCCGCCAAGAATTCGTGCTATTACCTCCGGCGGGAAATCCGCCGGCGGTAAGAGCCCACATTTTCCCCATTGAGCCCAATGGGGAATGGGGCATTCCCGAATGGGCTCAATGGGGAATTACATTACAGCTGAACTCGTGATCTGGTGCTATTAGCGCCGGGGAGTTCGGCCGTAGGGCTAATACCGCCGGCAGTAATACCGCCGGCGTTACCATCAAAGTCGTGATCAGGCCCATAGTATCTACAAGCATATAGTGCCTCACCTGTGTCAAATTGTTCTACAAACACAGATATTTGTTTTCAAACGTCTTGTACACGGTGTTTAATTTTCTCCTCAGTGTACACAAGCTGCACTTGAGACTTATTCAAAGTGTGTTGACAAGATATACAAACAATGTCAGGTATTGCAGTAGAAGACAACTCAAACATTGCAATAATGTCTTTATTCTGTTGAAATCAGATCATCTGAAAGCAAAGGATCATCATTTCCACTTCATGGAAATCTTTCATCTAGGTACACATATACTCTTTTAAATGTATGCAATTTATCATTTGCATTGTAGAAACAAAACTTTCTACAGTTCCAGTCAGAAGTGTTTGATTTTGATTTAAATGGGCAAGGGACATACTTGGTGTTTTGCACTCATACCCTTTAGCTAGAAGGTATTTCATTGTAGTATGATGTTCAGCCAGCATTCGTATATTATGAAACTGACTCTTAAATCTACTTTTATCAAGACAAGCTACAGAGTGACCCAGAAGTCCTGTTTTTTCACAAACTTCACAGTCAGCTAATCTCTGTAGCATCTTGATCTGTCTTTGAACATCATTATTTTTGTGCAAAACGTTCAAACGTTACTTTATAACTTTACAAGAAAACATATTAATATTGCACAAAACATTGCACATCCATACCTCACACTGCTTTATTCTAGACTGACCTAAACTTTCAATTTCTGCAATATCAGACCTTAGGATTTCTTCTTTTTCAGAAATCACACCATTTCGGACTTCATAGCGATTGTCCACTCTCATCATTAGCTAGGGGAATATTATGAATGTAACTTTCCTCATTACAAAATCTTTCTGTATGAGAAGTGTGTTTCCACGCTCCACCAAACATGTCACAAAAGCTGTCACGTGTAAATACATGAACTCTTTCTATATTTTTATAAAATAGTGTAGTCACCTTAAGTAATTTTCATGTGGAAACCTTTTGTAATTTTTACTTCTACTTTTTTTCTTTTGCAAAAAATGTTTTACCACATATCTAGATTTTGGTTTCACACTTCTCCAAAGATTTGTAAAAACTCGAGAGTGGTACATTTTCCTATAAATATCTTTATTCCTCTCTTTCAAATGAATAGCACATATTCTATCTTTACTTCTAAAAATCTTTGTTTTTTTACTAGCTACTTACAGATTTGATACATTTTTTCTTGTCTTACTTTCACTAAATTATTCTCGGTTCCATCAATTTGTTCAGGTTAAAAGTATTATCGATGACAGGTATTGTTGTATTATCTAAAGTATTTGTATCTAAAGATTACACAACTTTTTTAAATATTATACTTCAAAACTTTACTTCCCTGCACACAAATCTTTCTTATGGCAAAATGTTGTTGCTTTCTTGATGGCATATCACAAAAAAGCTGCAAAAAACGAAATAATAATGGTCAGGCTTAGTAATTGGGCCTCATTACAAGTTTGGCGGTAGCCTTGCCGGTAAAAACGGCAGGCTGCTGCCAAACTTGCAATATTTTCCGGCGCCCACGAATGGCCAATTACCAGGGCATTCGGGCCCCGTCGGACCCAGTGATTGCCCATTTGCGAGCGCCGGAAAAAAGATGCTCCCCATTCCCATTCGGCCCCACAGGGCTGAATATGAATGGACAGGTCGTCATGTTTATAATGGTGCCTGTGCATCCGACATGCTGTGCTCGCGGGTGCCTTTCTGTCTGCCAGGTCCGACCTGGCGGGCAGAAAGGCATCCGAGATAACAACTCGTAGTTTGCCGATCCGGGAAGTACGGATCCGGCAAGCTTACCGGTACCGTAGTTCCTGGACCGGAAAACTCATAATGAGGCCCATTGTGTTTCTTAATATTTTCAATGCATAACATTAATTGTTTTTATATAACATGTATTCAGTATATTTAGGTTTGTAATTTAATACACTTTATAGGTATTACTTGGAAAGTAGCATTTTCCATATTTAATTTCAGAGTTCTCTGTAGAGGGTTCAAACGGCAGCACTTATTATGCTATAGTTAGTTATGCATCTCTTATCATGATTTCTAAGGCTCTACTCTGCTCATCCTATTTACACTACATGCAGTCCTTTACAGACTTTCTCCAATCATATCACACTAAACTACAAAACATATGTCAGCCTACTAAGCAAAACACATTCCTTCACAAGAAATTTGAAAGAAGGGCACGTGCTCTTCTCTCTCTAAATGAATTGATCACTATAAACTAAAGGTGCAAACTGGGCATTTTAGGCCTAAGCACAGTAAACATGTCATAAATTATCATAATGTATTAATTCACATTCATAAAGGTGTTGCATGATAAACTGTTACACATATTTGCTTGATGTACCCACCTATCATTCATGCATCCCTGTTGTGTCCTTAATTCATGAGGAAGGTGATAAAAGAAGAGAGCTGCATGATAATGCACTGCCACTTATTTGCTCCACCCAACTCAATTTGTTACAAACCTCTACTTAACAACTGTAGGGCAACTCCAGGCAGACAGCATTTGTTATACTTCTGGTCACAGAAGTGGGCCCTGCGACACCCTTGCTCCTCCCACAACCCTTTAAATCAGTCCTCCTTAGGCGTCCACATTAAGAACATACAAAAGCAAGCACCTCACCTATTTGCACCTATTGCATAACATCAAAAAAGTTCCTGCCCTACCAAAGCACACCATTTCCAAGCAAATTATGATTGCAAAATTACTACCAACAATTAGATGGGAGTGGAAATACTGCAGTATAAAATAATGCCCTATGTAGACCTCTCCTCTAAGTGCTTGAGTAATGTGGGATACTATTCAGCAACTAATATAGCGTAAAATAAGATAAGAAAAGTAGAGTTTCAGTAGGTGGGCATTAAGTTTGCCGGGTTAGGATCTGTGGTTGGAAGAGTATATTTTGTGAATGAGAAGCCTAAATGAAAAGTGAGCTAATCTTATGCGCCACAGTACCCGTTTCTTTCGCAATCTAACAATTCATAATAATGCATGCACATATTAAGAGAAATATATGCATACCCATATAATTTGCAGGCTCTTACCTATATGATATGGCATTTATATTGTGCCTATACACAAGTGTTCCGAGGCGCAACAGTGCAAGTGAGGCAGAACAGAGGAAAGACAGAGACAACGATCTTACTAGGCCAGGTAACATTGAGATCGCGCAAGTGCAGGGGAGAGGGAAGGGGAAAAGTGGAAGGGGAAACGCGGAGGGGCAGTGCAGTCCATAGGATAAACAGTAAAATAAATAGAGACAATAAATAAAGACAAAACATAAAAAGTGCAGCCAGCTGGTGGTAAGTGCACGGGTAAGTGCAGACATCAGGTGTCAAGTGCTAGTAGGGGGCTTTAGGGAAAATGAAACAGTCCCCGGGTTCAAGGGTTGCCAGGGGGGCAGTGCAGGTGTGCAACCGGTGGGGAGGGGACCTGGGCCCGAGATCAGAGGGTAGCCAGGTAACCAGTGCAGTTTCAGTTTCAGCCAGCATATCAGCAGGGCAGAGGAGGCGAGGAAGCAGAAGCAAAGAGGAAGGTCTTGGGGTGCTTCAGGAGCCGGAGATGGTTCTCCTCAAGTTTCAGATAGGCAGGGAGGCTGTTCAACAGGGAAGCCCCAGCAGAAAAAAGAGATCTACCACCAACTTGTTGCTTGGAGAAGCGACTGATCCTGAGGGAGTTGGAGCCAGATGAGCGAAGAGCTCAAGAAGGAATATATTAAGGAAAAGAGAGTTGAAGGTATTGAGGCCCCAGACCCCAGATGGCGTTCTGGACACTGCCGAGGGTTTTAAGTTTAATCCTCGCCGCCACTGGAAGCCAGTGCAGAGATTTCAGTCCTGGAGAGATACGATCCATGAGGTTGAGGCCAAGGAAAAGTCTTGCAGTCCTGTTTTGGATGAGTTGCAGAGGGCAGAGAGCAGAGGCAGGCAGATTTAAAAAGAGGCTGTTGCATTAGTCCAACCTATAGAGAACCAGAGCTCTGGAGACAGTGAGCTTCTGGGGAAGGAGAAGAAAGGAAGAATACCTTTGAGGAGGTGCAGCTGGTAGTGTGACTTCTTAGAGACGTCAGAGATGTGAGGAGAGACGGAGAGTGTGGAGTCGAAGATGACCCTGAGGTTTTTAGCCTCACAGACGGGAGCAGGAAGAGGGCCAAGAGAGGCTGGCCAGAGAGTGACAGGAAAGGAGGGAGCAGGTGTGCTGATGAGGAGAATCTCGGTCTTACTGGCATTAAAGCAGAGATCTATGGCGGCACAAAACTCCTGGATAGCAGACAGACAGTCAGAGATGAGAGAAGGAGAAGAGGTGGCAGATGGGAGCCTGAATATGAGTTGAGTGTCATCCACATAGCACTGAAATATGGGGTACAGAGCAGCAATGCGGTCGGCAAGAAGTGCCAGATATTGGTTGAACAACCAGGGAGAGAGGTTAGACCACTGGGGAACACCACAGGTAGAGATAGAGATAGAGGACAAAAAGGACCCAAGTTGGACCTAGGAGGGTCGATCAGAGAGGAAAGAAGTCAGCCAAGCCAGGGTCTGCTAGGTGATACCCAGGTTATTATGGAGAAGATTAAGCAGGATTGCATGGTTGACCATGTCAAAGGCAGAAGTGAGATGAAGTATTATGAGGACACAGGAGGTGTTGGAATCCAGGTTGGAGAGCAGGTCTTCACAGATGTTCAGGAGAGCAGTTTCCATGCTTCTGGCAGCTCTGAAGCCAGACTGCTAGTCATGTAGACAACCAACAGATTCAGTGTGAAGATTCAGTGTGAAGATTACGCTGGTAGATGGCCAGATTTCCAGGAGTTTGCCCAGGAAAGGAGTGATGGAGATTGGACAATAGTTAGCTGGGTAGGAAGGGTCGGCAGAGGGTTTCTTAAGAAGAGCGTGTACAAGGGAGTGCTTCAAGGGGTAGGGGAAGACTCCAGTGGCAAAGGAGTGGTTGCAGAAGACAGCCAGAACAGGAGCCAGGGTGTCAGTGTGGTCCTTGATGGTTTTGGAGGATCAGGGTGAACCTCTTTTGACAAGACTTTCATAGATCGGACTTGTCTAGAAACCTCATCTGGGGAGAACAGGGGAAAGGCAGAGAAGGGGGGAGGAGAGGTGGCCGAAGAAGGGCCAGAGGAAGAGCAGGGAGTAGAGGGAGGAGGGGGAGAGGAAGAGTGCGAGGACAGGATGTCCTGAGTGTAAAAGATGAAATGAGAAGCCAGGGCCATGCAGAGGGCATGGGAGGGGACAGGAGAGTTAGAGACTGCAGCAGGATTGGCCAGCTCCTTGCAGATTTTAAACAGTTTGGCCGAGTTGTTCGATGCTGCAGTGAAGCGGGCTTGGATGTGGGCGCTCTTCTTGGTGCAGGCAGAGAGCCAGTATTGCCTTTGGAGCAGGAGGCAGGCCAGTTTGTCAGAGGATGTACCAGAAGCATGCCATTTCCTCTCAGCCACCCTGCACTTGTGTTTAAGGGTGACGATGTATGAGACGTACCTAGACTTGCACTTGGCTTTGGGCTTCAAGCGGATCTTCATGATAGTGGCACGAACATCGAACATATCAGATATAGCAGAGTGGAGAATGGAAAGGGCTGTAGGACAGGGTGTGAATCAGCCAAGGGGGTGTGGGGGGGAGAAAGTGGTGGCAAAAGTCTCAAATGGCACACGCTTCATGGGTCAGATAACCAAGAAGGTAAGTACCAGTGCTGGAGTTGGCTTGGTCTGAAGGGTGGAGAGGGTGAGCTGGGAGGAAAGGAGAAAGTGATCAGTCCCGGAGAGTGGAGTTGTGAGAGGGATCAAAACGGGAAGATCTGAATAGATTAGAACATCCATAGTGTTCCCTGCAGAGTGAGTTAGGCAAGAGGGGAGAATCGAGAGTTAGAGAGAGTTGCAGAGGTCGCAAAAGAGTTCAGAGGAAGGACAGGAATCATCGCGGTGGATGTTAAAGTCTCCAAGAAGGAGGAGTTTAGTGGTCGAGACCAGGGAGGGAAGAGGAGAGGTGTGCCCACTCAGAGAGGAAGGAGGAGATCTGACCAGGTGGCCGATAGATGGTAGCCACAGTAAGGGAATGGCCAGGAGAGATGGAGAGCCTTCACAAGAGGCATTCAAAAGATGAGTAACCCTGTGTAGGAATGACAGAGGCAAGAATCCACTCAGGGAAAATCAGTGCTACACGCCTTCTGGAACGGTTGGATCTTGGTGTGGAGAGGATCTTGCAGCCATCAGGGAGGAGAGTGTCAAAGCTTGTGACAGAGCTGGCTGTGAACCATGTCTCGGGCACACCGAGGACATTGAGCTCAAGTTCCTCAAGGAGGCAGCAGATGTCTGAGAAGAGTTTAGAGTTTAGAGTGGCAATATGGAGAAGGTTGCTGTCCTCGAAAGACTTCCAGTGAGGGGTACAAATCAGAGGTACGCCCTGGGGAAGTGTAGAAGAAGCCCGAGGGGGGGCAGAAGAGAAAGGAGGAGAGGGCAAGGTAGACAAGGAGAAGATAACGGGGGGAGGCAAGGAAGCTGTGGAGCGGAGAGAGGAGATAGCAGGAGAAGAAAGGAAATTGATGAGACACGGGAAGCCTCTTTCATTGAGGAGAAGGTTGGCTTGAGGGCCTTGGACCAAGACAGTACCATTCAAGTAAACATTAATGATGAGCTTAGAGGAGTGGAAGGAGGCCAGGGGGGCCTCCCACTGGGTGCCACCATTAATGGGAGAAGAAGAGAAAGGAGGGAGTACAGAGACTATATGTAGAGTCCATAGCTCTGGAGAGGCAAGACAAAGAGGATGTCGGTGAGGGTTTGCCTGGAGGAAGCACTGGTGTAGGTATTAGCGATAGGGAGGCCTGGGTTGGGGACCAGGATGTCCTTTTTTAAACTTCTTCCTACCAGATTTAGTGAGGAGAGCAGGAGAGTCGATAGAGAAGCAGTTAGAAAAGATAGGAGAGACAGAGAGCACCATAGAGTAGGTAGGGAGAGGAGACAAGAAGATGGGTGTGGGAGGGGTTAAGGGAGGGGAGGGGGAAGAACACTAGGGAAGCACACACAGAGAGGCACAAGCAGACAAGACAGAGAGAGACGAGACAAAAAGTAGAACATGGGACAGGATGATTGGAGCTTAGATAATGGTAGAATGTTTGCTAGATGAATGCTTTACTAGGGGGCAAAATCACAGAACGGCACTACTTTCACAATGCAATTGAAGTACCAGAGGAAACTTACCTGAGAGTCCTGTATAGTGGGGAAAAGGCCTAGGTTTCACTATGCAATTTTTAAATGCTTTCACAATGCAATTTATTTAACGGAGAGAACACACCTAAGTCTGAGAGTCTTGGGCTTTTTCTTGTCATATTCCATCTCATCCTCATCACCCCTCACTTCCCCAGAGATTGTTCCATTGGTTTGACAAGTGTAATGTTGTGTTTTTAACATGTTTTTACTGCATTGTTCACAGACTGCAGGCACAGCTCGAGAATACAACATGGCCCCTGTTTCATATGTTTTGAAGCACCTCACGGATTTGCAAAACACTTATGGGAGAAGCATTGGCAAGGATCAGAAAGCAGACTTTGTAAATCTGTCCTGTGTTTAAATGTTTGAAAATTGTCAAAATATACCTGGAAAAATAGTGAAGTAACGTTGGTGCCTGAGGCATTGCCTGTGGCTGTGGCCAGTGGCCCGATGCCACAGACAATCTGGCTATTGGCCATGGTGACTGGGGACCTGCTATGGGGTTAGAGTCGGCATGACCAACACGGAACAGATTTTTGGTTAATATGGACAGTGGGCATGGCTCCTGGGAAGGACAGTCCAAAAAAAAGTAATATAACTTTGGTGCTTGTGGCCTTGTTCAGTGGCCAGATTGCTTGGCTCTGCCCCAGGCAATCTGGCCACTGGCCATGGCCACTATAGACTGGCAATAGGGTTAAAGTAGGGCATGGCCACCAGGGACCTGCTATGTGATAGCATTCTCAAAATCCGGATAGGTCTGAATGGGAAAAAAAATGCTGTTTGGAGCTACTTTTTTTCCAAAGTGTCATGAAGTAGGTGCAAAAAATATTGATGTAACGTTAGTGCCTGGGCAGTGGGCCTGACCCCCAGCAGAACACATGTCTACTCTGCTTTGCTTATAGGAGCCTGTGGCATAGCCAAGGCCCATGCCCCTTAGATTGTGGACACTGGTCATGGCTGCAAGCCATGAAGACTGGCCAGTGTCACATTATGGGGGTTGTGAGGAGCCTAAGTGCATCCTCCCATCTACACCCCTTGGATGTACCTGTCTGGTGGTCAGGGAAGGGCCATCCCTTTTGTATCCCGACCCCGTGGTTGGTTATGCGAGCTAGTGTCACCTGGGTTGAGCAACCTTAGGGAGTGGAGGAAAGGTGCCTTTAGGTGAGGCATGTCTACGCCCTACACTCCCCCAACCTTCATAGGGTATTACAACTCTTACCCACTGTCACATATTCCACACACATCCCATTCAGGTCCCTTTAAGACTGGGATGAAGAAGCGGTGGCTGGGAGGAATGCACACTTCTACCTATACACACCACTTTGGTACTGGGACGAGGGCGAAGACTGTAGAACACTAGTCTGAAAGTCAGTCATGATCCATTAATAGAGTTGATTGTAGTCAGGCAAAGGATTTGCCCTGCAACCCCTTAAGAGTTTACAGGTGCATATAAAAGTGAGTGACCCACACGAGAGGTAGAGGCGGCCTGGGAAGCCAGGGCACTGTGTAGCGGGCTGGAGAGGAGATGCTAGTGAAAAGGATGGCAGAGGCTGCAGGACAGGGGGAAGGACGCTGAGGTTGGAGAAAGCCACGGGAGAGTCTGAAATCCTGCAGAGCGCTGAGCCATGTGTCCCCAGCAGTAGCTGTGGGACACAGGAGTTTCCACCTCACTGCAGATGGCAGCAAGAATGTTCAGAAGAGGGGAGCACCACTCACCGGTGCTCTTGATGTGATAGAGAGAAGTGAGCAAAGGCAGCAGACGATTGCACAAGCACCCAGAGGAGCTGCTGTGTACCGGTGAATGACAGGGAAACAGCACTCATACCGGGACTCACCGGGTGCTTTAAAAAGCCCAATGAAGGGGCCGAACAAATGAAAGCATATAATAGATTGGTCTGGAGACCGGATGCACATTATTAAGTGTCGAGAGTATTACCAAGTTCCTGATAAATATTGAATGCCGAACTAAAGGAAAGATATGCACAAGTGAAATTAAAATACTGCACTAATGGAGAGTTCATGAAAAAGAGTGACATTAAAGAAAAAGCATGTATGAACAATGTGAATGGGAAAATGTGAAACACGTGAAAAGCAAACAAGAAGCACTATTGGTTAGTGTGAAAGCAAGGTGATAACAACGAATAAACACAGTGAAGTGAAGTGTGTGAGAGGCGCATTTTGGCAGAGGCAAGAGATTGCCAAGAAGAAACCAGAGTGCAACTCGGCTAATGTCACAAGTGCAGAAAGGAATCACATGGTGGCAAAGTAGTCCAATGAGAATCAGTGAACATTGTAAGTGCCAAGGGTTATCGGTTGCATGACGTGTGTTGGGTGGACCTCATGGTCCGACAACTGTGCCTAGACTGAGTAACCCGACAAGGATATTAAAATTGTTTTGTTTCATCAGTCTGGAAGTGAATGGTGAGGAAGCCTAAAGGAATACCATTCATACTGAAAGCTGCCAAAGTTGAACTAACTGTGAACTGTGTTAAACATGGAGAAGGGAACACTGAGGGTGTTTGGAACTTTGCTGAACTTAGGGAAAGGAACCAAAGACATTTTAAGGAACTGTTTTGAATCTGAGGAAGAAGAAGCTGAAACCAAACAAGGATTTGGGAACAACTTTGGTTGCTGATATCCCCGCACATTGTATAGATTAAGTTGTGAGGGCAAGCATATGTTATGGACACAGACATACTCTTGAGGTGAACTTTAAGATACAGACTATCCTTAGTTGCTTTAGGTAGGGAAATCCCTCCTTAGCATAAGGCAAGTTAGGTCTTGCTCCATCCTGACATTTGAGAAATAAAAGCCATATTTTAGAAAAGTGAATCTGTTGTCTGTGTCTTACTTCCTGATGCCTTTACAGGGTATAGGTGCTGTGTTTAATACAGGTGTTTTTTTTTTTTTAGGCTGGTTTCATGGTTGAGGATCATGCCCTAGGCAATTCAACTTGCATCACCAGCACCCGTTCCTGCAAATGATACATATCAGTGTGCGCAGCAAAACATATGTTTGTTAAATTAGGTTTATAGTTCTTTTATACATGTTAAATGAAGAATTATGAATAACTTGTACACAGTGCTGTAACATCATTAAACATTTTGACTTATAAAAACCATTGACATTCAGCAGAAAAATATTGTTAAAAGGATGTTATTGTTAGGTTGCACTAACAAAAACCTATGACATTCACTGAAAAAATATTGTTAAAGGGACATTATGGTTAAGTTGCATGAATAAAAATGTATTGAATTAATTTAAAATACTTTGTTAGAGGGACATTATGATCGAAAGTTGAAATTGAAAAACCAAAGAAATGTGCTTGTTATGGTAAACTATGGAACCATAATCATGCCATCCCCATGCACTGTTAAGACTGACACCCAGGACTTCAAAGATGACATCACAAATGGAATCATTGATGACATATCTCTTGTGCAGTTTTTTTTTTATTCAGTGAATGTAAACATTTTACGCCGAGGAACTACAGCTGAATTTAACTCAGTGACTATACTCAAAATGCAGCTGAATTTAAATCGAGGCTATAATCACAATCCAGCTTTATTTAGAAGGCGTGAGGTTCAAAGCATGACTACGTTTTATACAGTGGCTATACTCAAAAGGCAGCTAAATATAACACATTGGCTATATTCCAAATCCAGCCAAATTCAGCACAGAGGCTATACTCAAGAAGCAGTTAGATTTAAATGTGGTGCGATTTTTAAGTGAGGCTAAATTCTACATAGGCTGTACTACAAAATGCAGCTACATATTACACAGTGCTAAATTCTACACAGGGGATACACTCAAAAGTGAAGCAAAATTCTACACAGTGGATAAACTCAGAAGGCCTGACTTTAACACTGTAGCTATACGCATACATGCAGTAAAACATAACTATACACAAATACAGCTGAATTTAACACAGTGGGCCTCATTACGACCCAGGCGGTAAGTTACCGCCTGGGTCGTACCTTTACCACCATGGCGTAAACTACGTTTACGCCATGGTGGTTGGCGGACTTACCGCCCCATTCCAAGGTGAGTGGGGCGGTAAGTCCCCATTAACCCATTTACCCTTCCCCATTCCCATTTCTGCCCCATAGGGCATAATGGGAGTGGGGAAGGCGTTAATTACGCCACCGTAAATTACGGTGGCGTAATTAACAACAAGGTCCCTTAGCGCCATGGATTTTAACACCGCAGGTGTTAAATCCTCCATGGCGCTAAGGGACCTCGGAATCAGGCGGTAAGGGTCGGCGCTGTTTACGCCGCCGTAAACCCCTTACCGGCTGGGTCCTAATGAGGCCCAGTGACTAACCTCGGAAGGCAGCTGAATGTAACACAAAGGCAATACTCAGAGGGCAGCTAGATTTAAAAATGGGTGATATCTAAACAAGGCTAAATTCTGCACAGTGGCTATATATTCAACATGCAGCAAGATTTAGCACAGTGGCTATACTAAAAAATGCAGCTAAATGTAACACAGTGGCTGTACTGAAAAATGCATCTAAATTCTGCACAGTTGCTAAACGCACACAGCAGCTGATTTTAGCACGGTGGCTATACTAAAAAATGCAGCTAAATTCTACACCTTGGATATACTCAAGACAGCGGAATTTAACACAGTGGAACTTTAAAAAAAAACTGCTAGATTTAACACAGTGGCCCTCATTACGACCCTGGCGGAGTGGGTTTACGCCAGCGGTATTCGTGGTGGACCCGTCCGCCCTACTACGAGTTCCCGTAGCGCCATGGAGCCTTTCTCCGCCTGGTTTTTCCGGGCGGAGAAAACCATGGCGCTACGGGACCTTGTTGTTAATTACGCCACCGTAATTTACGGTGGCGTAATTAACGCCTTCCCCACTCCCATTATACCCTATGGGGCAAAAATGGGAATGGGGAAGGGTAAAATGGGGATTGGGGATTTACCGCCCCGCCAAGGTCGGAATGGGGCGGAAAATCCGCCAACCCCCATGGCGGTATCGGCAGCTTTCCGCCGTGCTCCGAGGTGCATTTAGCACCGCGATTTCCGCCAGGGTCGTAATGAGGGCCAGTGGCTATACTAAGAAGGCAGCTAAATTTAACACAGAGGCTATACTCATAGGGCAGCTAGATTTAAAAGAGGGTGGTGTCTAAGAGATGCTAAATCCTACACAGGGGCTATACACAAAATAGGCAGCTAAAATCAACACAATGGGCCTCATTCTGAGATTGGTGGTAGTCATGGCGCTATTCACGCCATGACTGCCACCAATAACGGGTCCGGCACCGGTGTTGAGCAATGGGGACTTACCGGTGTAGTCCAACCCTGGTGGGACTGGTAAGTCCCCTCTGAACAAACCATTCCCCATTCCCATTTGAGCCCCCATAGGGCTCAATGGGAATAGGGAGGGCGCTAATAACTGGCTCGCGACTTGCAAGCCCGTTATTAGCGCCCTGGTCCCTTAGCGGGACCCGTAAGGGACGTGTGGTCGGACCACACGTTCCTTACAGTCCCTGCCAAGGGACCTTGGAATAGGGCGGTAAGGGATTACCGGCACCGGTCTCCATACCGGTGCCCGGTATCCCTTACTGCCCACCTTATAATGACCCCCAATGTCTATATTCAAAATAAACAGTGACAAAATAAAGTGCAACAAGAATGAAAGCTGTGGTGAAGCTATAGATCAGGTTCATATAAGAGAGTGTCATGAAATCACAAATACAGCACTGGCTTGCAAATAAATGGTTGCCTCTTACCTTTGTCTTGGCACTTAACTGGCTGCCCTGATAAGGCTGCCCTGGGAGCTGTGCTTACGAAATAGAGCGTGAGAAGAGAGAGGAGAAGGATAGAAACAAACAAAGGACTAGAGCACAACAGCAGTGCCATGTAGAAGCAATCCAGCACAACAAATGGATTGTAAATTAGACTCAAATACAAACAAATATCTCTAAAAGGACACCAAACAGAGGTAAACTCCTTACAAGACACTTTCTGTCCAGGATGGCTATGGATTACTACCAGAAAGGCAGGGGAAAGCAGTACGACATTACTCCAAACACAGAGGACAGGGACACTTTGCTGCCTCAGTCAAATGATATGAAGATGGGAGGAGAGAGGACAAGGACAGAAACAAACAAAGGACTAGTCAACAAAGGCAGTGCCCTCTAGAAGCAATCCAGCACACACATGTATTGGAAATCACACTAAAAACACACATACATCTCTCCAAAAGGACACTAAACGGGCTGTTTACCAGCTGCTTGCTTTACTGTATGACTATGGAGCACTAACAGGAAGGCAGGGGAAAGTAGTAAGAAAGGACTCCAAAGTGTGATATCACATCAAGAGATGCTGGGGCAAAGAAATCAGAAGTGTGTAATACTTTGAGCCCACTAAGCAAAACCTTCCCTAGGGGTCTGAGGTTTGGGAATGTGGGACTCCACTGAAAATGACTTCCATTTAGGGGACAAGGACTCCGATTACTATAAGGAACTCCCTATGAAGAACCCACTGTCTGCATATATGGGATTAGAAAAAACTGATATTACTGCCGTTTTGAATCCAACAAATAGTAATATTGCTTCCACCTCTTTAGCTTCCGGTACTGGTGGATTCCCCTTGAACTCAACAGTAAAAGAAGAATAACATGACAGAAAAAAAGAGATGAGGAACCTTTAATGGAAGAGAAAGAATCCTATTCAGAGGTGAGCCTCTGACATGAGAACATCCTGGAGGTGTGGAGCCTCTCTGTACTGCATAACCAATAGTAGCACGGAGGAAGAGAGGGGGCAATGAAGGACGCCAGAAGGTCGGCACCATGCCTGGCAACCCAGCCACGACCGAGATGAGGGTGGTTGGATTGTCTCTCCTGGTGGCATGACCACACTGTAGCCGTGGTGGGTCTGGGGCCCGTGGACAATGCCGAAACCAGGGTCACATGGAGCAATGCATACTCTACTATGAATATGAGTGGAGACCCCCGATATGAGCAGATTCCAGAAATCATATGTTGAGATAGCAGAGAAGCTAAATAGGAGAACAAATGAAAATCCACATACTGAGATGCTATCCTGCTGGAGCAGACCTGACGGTAACAGAAGTAGCCATGTTGCCCAGGACAGAGGGAGGCAAGTGGAAGCAAGAGAGGACGAATCCAGAATGGGTTACAAGAGCCCTAGAAACCTAAGTCCTAAACATTGGCCATGGCCAAAAAGATCACCCCAGCTAGACAATCAGAAGGGTCACGACAACCCTGTTGAAACAACTGAGATTGTATATTATCTGAGTAGATGCAAACCTAGAGGGTTCAAACAAGCGATAAAAAATCCAAGACAGTAACAATCAAACTGGTACAAAACGGATGAAAGAAACATCCCTCTGTTAAATGGATATATGGATTTAAAGCAAGACTTGCAACTTTTCCTAAGCAAGTTAAAGGGGGAGTTAAAGAGTATTTTTTGGTGAACTGACATTCAACATTTTATTTGGAACTGAGAATAATATCCTGAGAAATATAACTGAATCTTGGGACAGACAAAGACTGAACCAGACACATTGTGCTCTGGTGCAATTTATGTTGTTTTTCCACAGTGGTAGGTCCAGATATCGATTACGTTTTGGACTACTTGTTATTTTGACAGATTATTACCATTAACATAGTTTAGTAGGCAGGGAAATACCGCTTAGCAGTAGGGATAGTTAGTCATTTTCTTTTTAGTTTAATAAACACACACATTGGCCCTCATTACGACCCTGGCGGAGTGGGTTTACGCCAGCGGTATTCGTGGCGGACCCGTCCGCCCTACTACGAGTTCCCGTAGCGCCATGGAGCCTTCCTCCGCCTGGTTTTTCCGGGCGGAGAAATCCATGGCGCTACGGGACCTTGTTGTTAATTACGCCACCGTACTTTACGGTGGCGTAATTAACGCCTTCCCCACTCCCATTATACCCTATGGGGCAAAAATGGGAATGGGGAAGGGTAAAATGGGGATTGGGGATTTACCGCCCGCCAAGGTCGGAATGGGGCAGAAAATCCGCCAACCCCCATGGCGGTATCGGCAGCTTTCCGCCGTGCTCCAAGGTGCATTTTGCACCGCGATTTCCGCCAGGGTCGTAATGAGGGCCATTGTCTTCATTGAGTCTGACTCCTTCTTCTGGTTACCGTCAAGGGCCAGAGCAAGGGATGATTGGAAACATCCTCACAGGTGTGTTTGGTGCAATCAGCCTCTGTCCTGTTAGGGCAATCACATCACAACTGTGTGGGACAGATGCTAGTATGTTTCGAGCAGGCCTTCATAAGTGTAATATTACAGTGGCAGGTTCTAACATATTTTGACAAATCCATCAATTGTGTACTTAGATGGTAATGTTGGGGTAAAGACATCACAAATCTAGGGGAGATCCTGAAAGGGTAGATCCTGCCTTGATGAGGCAAAGGTAGCAAAAGTCTGTTCTTGAAGTCTTTGATTTCTCGCTTTACCTATTTGTCCATGACACCCCAACCTTTTTCTCCTTTCCTAACTTTACTCCAAATCCCTTATTGAGAATATTCGTCAATCTCTCAGCAATCCATCAAATGTGTCTCTTGCTCAACTCGTCTAAGACTGAAATTATTCACCTCTCAGCCCAAAAATACCAGACCGACCTCTGCGCGCCATGATTTTTTTTACATTACACCACCATCCCCTCACAGAAGGTTCACAATGTCTGGGTCTATTTTTAAAGTGTTCTTAAACTCCACCATTTCATTACCACAAGTGGCAAAACTGCTAATATCAACCTGATAAACATCTGAAAGATCCATCCGATCTCACCTACCACTCCATCAAAACACTCATCACCTCTCTGGTGCTCTTTTAACTGAACTAATGCTCAATTCCTTGAATGGGCATCTGTGAGAAGGTTCCCTGTCTGGCTCTGGGACCAAGGATATGACTAGGGTGCAGGGTAGCTTAATGACTATGTGAATTCTGTGCCTGTGGGCAGCATGGGGAGAATCTCCTGGTCACCCGCCCTTTGTCCCTGTTGAAGGCCTCATACACCCACAAGAATCTTTGGGTTGGGGCTCTTTTGCACTGCTTTCCAATAAGAGAGCTGGAATCTCCCTTTAAGCAGACCCCAATTCACAAAAAGTAAAAACGACCACTTTGAATAAAACAGAGTCAGTTTCATTCACAAAAAGTGAACACCTCTTGTCCTGATCACGTCAAAATCCAACATGCATTCTCAGAGAAGTCATTTCCAAGCCCTGGTAAGATGTTCTGTGAACTCTGAGGAACTCAGCTTGATACAATGTTGCATCTTGTTGGACTGTGTTTTTTTTTTCTACATGTGACACAAACTTACACATGTTCAGCAGACACTCAGGAGCAGCAAATCCCATCCCTGCCCAATTACAGAACACAGATGCATATTCTCACAAAAAGACAAACCAAGGGAGAAGGGAGAGCACTATAAAACCCAGATAGCCCGGTCATGCAGTATGGGTCATTGGAGGAGGTTACAGCGGGTCACTGGAGTGAATGGGAGAGTGGAAACAGGAGTGTAAAGGGGATTCTGGAAACCGAAATGGAAAAAGAAAGAGGAGGCACAGGTGCCACGTTGATGGAGGTGATAAGATCTGGAGGTGAAGGTGGAATAGACGAGGAGGTGGTGATATGATCAGAAGGTGAGGTGGTATAGGGGAGGCAAAAGTGGTAACATCAGGAGGAGAATGTGGTACAGAGGAGGAGGTAGTAACATGAGCAAGTCGAAATAGTACAGCAGTGTGGCAGTGAAAACATCAGAAGGTGAAGTGAGTAACAACAGAAAGTGAGGAGGAGGTTCATCTATCCGCCTATTCCATGAAGAAAGATTCACTTTGTCTAATTATTCCTGCTGCATACTCCTGCTTCTGGTATTTAAACCTAACCATGCACAATTATCTGCTGCATATCTGACTTCCATGATCTCCTGACACTCCCCTCATTGCAGCTTCACTACAGAGCCCTTCCCATTCTCTCTGTCCCTTGCCCCCCCACTGTATCATCTTTTCTTCTGCACCTTTTCTCTCACTGATCCCCACCACTGGAACTCTCTAACCCCTGACATTAAAAACTATGCCACACTGCCCATATCCTTTCATTAAGGGCTGCCCTCTGACTTCATCTCCTAAAAAGTGAAGAGGTAATGTACGCGGATGGAGGTGTGATATGATGACAGTATGCAAATGTTGTGAAAAATTGCAAATTCAGGAAATTACTTCCAACCTTTCAAACCAGTCCGTATACATCTCATTGAACATGTGCACCTCCCCTCTCAATTCTATCGAACTGCCAATGTTTTTTTTAACAAGCTGTTCTTTGCCTATCTTTGGTAACACTGTACTCTCTGTTTTCTCTTAGTAATCTACATCAATCTCTTCCTTTGCTTTTAACTACCGCCCATTCATTGAAAATGTCCACATCTTCTTGCCATTTGCCTTGCTCCCCTCCTTCACTTCCGAGCTATTCTGTGTACATCGAACGCTCCTTTGGCCACCCAGCATTGGATGGTACTTTGTTGTCTTATGCTCTACTCCTCTTAGACGAAAATATTCTATCCCCATGCATCAAATGCTGCCCTTTGCCCCTCTTCTTTCTCCTCTGCCCATGTCCGCCTCTCCCTATCACTCAAGGCTTGCATCCTTGGAGACCCTCACAACTGAGAACTTAAGCTACAACAAGTCATGTCCTCTACTACAGCTGCTAGGGTTAACTTTCTAAAGATAGACTGTATTGCTTACAACCTCACCTACCACTTTAGTAAAACCGTGTCCTCCACACTTTTCCTCAGCCGACTTGACTACTGCTCTGGCCATAACAAGGGTCTTCTCGTCTGCTCTTTGTCGCCTCGACCTGTATCTGGCCGTATCGAAAACATCCATATGACAAAACAACCTTCAAGGCATAGCTGCTCCTCTAGAATGTTTGTGTCGAGAGCCCTGCTATGTCCTGGTATTGCATATTTATTTGATGTAAACTAAGGTATAGAATAAAAACATTGTTAATACATATTAATTAACTTGCATTGAGAACAGATTAGATTGATGTATATGTTCTATGTGACATACAACTTTGGATAATGATGTATAAGTAAGTCAAACTACTTTGTGGTAAAACCTGACTTCACAGTAACTGAAATTCTGTTCATGACATAATATTACTATACATGTGTGCTATTTTGATGGGTCTGTGTGTATGAAGGTTTCAGTTTAGTGAATTGACTATATTTTAAATGTTGTCATTCAACATATTGAACTTGGACTCAGTCTTCTTTGACTAGTGACATGGCAAAGACTTACAAAGCACAAACATGATTTGAACGTTATCAAACTTAGCAATGCGACGTACAATTGATTTGGATGTCCATTGTCTCCAAAGCACACCCCGCTTTCCCAGATTTATAATATGCCGCAGTACTATAAATGCCTCATGTAATCTGGCTTTTATTCAGATTTCCCTCTAATTAACTTTAGGAAAATCAATTGTGAATGTTCCCTGGAGAGGTGGATCAAATATATAGATAGCCCAAGCAATTAAACTTGAGGGGTGACTTGCCTGGCAGTGTTTCAGAAATAGATTTTGGTTTAATTAAAGCATTTACCAAATAACACATTCTTATGATTAAAATAGTGTGTAATTCTTTTATAACAACGAAATCACGTTTCTTTCAGGCATCGCCAACAGGGCTACCTTTCAAGGCAATATATTGACATTTATGATGAACCAATATGACAAATGCAATCTTTACTACAGGCGATTTTTTAGCTATGTGAACAGTATGTATTATCTATATGATATGATATGGCAATTATAACGCGCCTATACACAAGTGTTTCATGAAATGAATGGTGGTGGCGCAGAACGTTACAGCATACTGAAAACCATGTTGTTCGAATTGGTGACAAACTTGAAAAAAACACCCTTTGTAAACAATATGAAGAGAGTGATACTTACGATAATGATAAAAGAGAAAATGGTGAGGTTTTTCCTCAATCAAAGGGAAGAAATAGACTTGCTCTATATGCTTAAGACAACTAAACCAGATTGTTTTATGAACAATATAAGTGCAGAATCAAAGACGTATTTAAAAAAAAAAGGAAATGTAATCCTGAAAAGCAAAATCGCTAAGTCAGTGACTAATTAGGAATGTGAATTACAGCAACTATGCATCAGTGAAAGTTGAGTTGGTGGAGACCAGTAGGTAGCATGTACATCTCACACAGAGCCATATACAGTATGAGCTGAGCAACACAATCATGACTCCTTCCAACCTACAAGTGGGAACACTATATATAATACGAACAGGGTGACACAGCATATACTGACACCAAAGCATTACATCACATAACACTACCAAGAACAGACATAAGGTGCCATCAACATTCAATGCTCTTTGAAGTGCTGTTGTGTAAAAGCATAGCAGAAACACTTGAAGCAAGTGAACAAGCCATGTGTGTATTGGGCAAAATCAGAGTTCTACCATATCCCTTAAATGTCCTTGTCTGTGAATTCCAAGTTTTCATTGATCCCACTCAATGAGAACTCTGTGTATAAGCACATTTGCATCGGAGAGTCACACAAACAATGGAAGAGAGCCTAGGGTTGCCCAACTCCAAGCCTCTAGGGCTGGAAACAAGTCAGATTTTCGGGATATCCCTCATTAATATTCATTGGATACATTTGCATACAATGATTCTGAATGAATGCATGCACAATTGTGTTTATGAATATTACTGAGGGAAATCATGAAAACCCAAAATCGCAAAGTAAATGCATGGATTCGGAATGAAGGTATACAATGGCAAGCTGGATGATAGGCACTATCATAGAACATAGAAAGGAGGGTGACCGCTCAGTCAAACAGATGAATGGTGCGCAGTAAAAAATGTGCACAAATGAATCCCACTGCATGGGACTGACTGACATCCGGGATATATGGCCCATGATAGATACATCTCACACTTGACACTGTGGCCCAATGCAGAATGACTGCTGTAATGAACTGCCACACAGATCCACTTTAATGAAGCATTTGTGACTAACTCTCCTCGACAATGGTATCTACAGGCTTCACCTCAGTAGCAACGCCATCTGATGCTGACACTCTCACAGGCAGCATGCACTCAGAGGAGGTGGATGTATTTGGGAATGCTGGCGGTCTGTGTTGGCATCTGCAGGCCTTGGACCTGGCATTCAGCTCCACAGCACTGGTTGTCCCCTCTTCTTCAGCTGGTGCCACTATTCATAAGGGAAGCTACAAGATAGGAATCACTCATAAATGCCAAAGAATGTGTACTCCCCTCAATTGCATTAGTATCATTCAGTCATTATAAGTCAACAGGAACTGCTTTACACACACAGGCCCATGCTTGGAAGTCTGAAAGAATCCAGTCTCACAAATGAAAGTGAAATGACATGTTACAATGAGGAAAAATACAAAACAGTGTTCCTAGCAGAACCCATGCTCACCTTATTCAATCGAATTTCCTTAGTGCTAGTCTACCGAAAATAATGTGCACCTAGACAGTCTTATTTTATTTTTTAAAATGTTTGATTTTTGTAATATCTGAAGTGACTTACAAAAAACATTGCACAGGAATATTCAAAATCTATGTATTTAAAAAAAAGAACAGACATATCGAAATGGACAGAGACTGCAGATTGGTGTCAACAAACTTATACAATCTTTTATGTGCAACATATAGCAAACTACAGTACCATAATTCTTGCGCATATCAGCAATGTGTTATATCTAGCCCCTATTTGCTAGTAACCAGAAGGTGTAAAATATGTCTAGTTGTACAGTACGATCAATACACATACATTCCCAGTTCGAAAATCCTCATGTAGTAACCTTGAGCACGCCCTGAATACATTTTTTTATATTTCATATTATTCAAATGATCAATTCAATACATGCAATCAACCAACAGTGCATAGATATATGGAACCATACACAACACAATACTAGTGGTAGCATTAAGTATAGACACTCTCCATCTATCCTTGTGTGGTTTCTATCGCACAAGTTTGTTTCTGTCTGTCAAAGATTGTAATACACTAAAAGGTGATAAGTGTACTTATCCCTAGTACAATAAAAACCACCATCAATTATGAATGACAGGAGGGAATCCGCTGCTAGGAACTTGGGAACACATAGAGAAATACAAAACAGTGTTCCTAGCAGAACCCATGTCCAATTTATTCAATCTTATTTTTTTATTATTACTTGTATATAATCGTGTTCCGATTTTTACAAGGTGCAGACAGAATAGTAGTGTGTTTCCGGTGGACAGACAAACATACATACCAACAGACAGACAAGGTGAAGAAAAGTTCTTATGTATAATGAAACTAAAAGTTCTTCAGTCGGATGAGAGTTCTTTGGTGGAAACCCGAGACCTGGGCAAGTCGAACTAATCAAAGAGAAGAGGAGAGAAGAAGAAAAGAGAAGAGAAAGCGGCAGAGGAAAAGAGAATGGAGGAAGACAAAAGAGGCAATGACATTGGGAGCTCAGACCAACAAGTTAGGAGATAGGTTTATCTTTTTGAGAGCAGTTTCAAACAGTTTTGCCGAGGCGATCGTCCATTTTGTGTTTTCTCCTGACATGAGCCGGTTCCACCATACTGTCTCTTCTGCCGTGGAAAGGTCTCCGCGTAGCGGGGTCAAGTACGATGCTCTTTCTTGTCTCATCTTGGGACAGTGCATAAGCAGGTGTCTTAGAGTTTCTGTTTGATTTGGCGATTCGCACATTCTGTAATCCTTGATGTTTGTCTGTAGTCTGATCGCAAAAATTTCACAAGTGCGAAGCAGGTTCAGACGTGCTCTCATGAATGTTTTCATTAGTTGCTTGTCTGGAAATTTGGAACAGTAGGCCAAAGGAGTTTTTAGTTAATTAAAGTTTGGAGGCAGATACTTTTGTAGTTTATGGGCTTTTGCTTTTTCAGATGTTACAATCCAGTCTTGGCATTCCATTTTAAATGTGACTCTTTGCGGGTTTGCTTTAAGGTCGTCTTCGGTACAGGCTAGTGCATTCAGTTGGACCTTTTGGTTCTCTGCCCAAGCGCTTAGAGTTTTGCAATGAAGACTTTCGATCTCTTTGGCAATGATCCTAAATATAGGCAAGGTGTCTGGGAGTAGAGTTTTTATAAACAGCTGCATGGAGTTTTGCTCTACTGTTGATGCCAGGGACAGAAGACCTAGGTCACGCCTTAAGGTAGCCATTGAGACCGAATTGGGCAAGCCAAGCACGGATTTCCATAACTGCCCTTCAAGTTTGGGCCATATTGAAGTCGGTATGTTTAATGTCACGTTGGTACTGTATTTTAGGGTCGGACAGAGTTGGCCAATTGGTTCTCTGTAGTCGGATCTGATATTTTTATTAGTGACCAGAAGTCACAAGAACTCTTAGTACTGAGTGTCCTGAGCATGGCTTCCGCGTCATTTTCGGTACATGGTGTGTCTGTGGTTTGTAGCCATGATTTATAGATCTTTGCTTCCTTTTGCAGTTCAGCCAGGCCTTTTCCCTGTTATGGGTCATTGCAGATCTTTTCAGTTTTCTCACCAGTTTTCTTTTTTCAGCCAAAGTCTTGTCGTAGACGTGGTTGAGCTTGGTAGTGGGCGTTCTCCCTCCTTTCGTCGCCACCTTGTATTTTAGCAGGAAAGGTAAGCAGTTGAGTCGTGCCAGTTCTGCGGAGGCAGGATTGTTTGATGTGTCTCTTCTGTATTTATCAGCAATGTCTTTGATGTTTGCAGCTGTCAATCGTAGCCGGGTTTGTTGGTTGCTGACTTCCATGGATTGCTTGTACATTTTACTATTGGGGCGAGCCGATGCCCACGACATTGTGAGAAGGTTGTGATCACTTTCTTTGGTTCTCGTAACTTCAAAGGATTCTGTGTACGGTAGCAGGCTGTGTGAGATGAGGAAATAATCGAGAGTTGCTCTGGAGTTATCGTGCTCCCATGTTGGTATTGTTGGTTTCCAAGATTTCAGCCATGCCACATTGTGAAAGTTGTGAGAATTCATTAAAGTCAGCCACGTTGTTCCTCTTTCTTCTGCCATGGTGTGGGTGTACTGGGTGTTAGAGTCGCTGGAGACAAATGTGCACTTGGCGTTTAAATCTCTGCATATGATTGTATGCATGGTATTGAGGTCTACACAGATGTTATCGATGACGTCCGCCACTGAATTACAGAAGTTTACCATTGATGTTTTCTGGGTTCCAGTATAGGTTTATTATAGCTAACTGTGACGTGGTCCAGACTCGGGAGCTAGGGTCTTTATGGTCCATGAGGTTTGGACTGCTAGAATTCTGTATGCTTCTAATAGTTTTTTAATGACCGTAATTCCTGATCCCAATCGAGTCGCCAGGAGGAGGCCGGATGAGGGATGTCCAAACATGCCTTTAGAGGCTGGTGATATCTCGATCAAGAAACCATCCAATGCGGGCTTCTCCACTAGCCAGGTTTCTTGGAGGCATAAGATGTCAAAAGCCCCCAAGTCTTGGTTTTCTGGGTTTGTTATGTGTGTGTGACCTCTGGTGTTCCATGAGGCCATTGTCAGTGCATTTTTGGCGGTGTCTTGTGGGTCGAGCTGTGTTGTCTCCCACTCTAGCATATGGTTGGGTTTTGGTTGCTATCTTCCCGATTTTGTGGTTAGTGCTGCTTGCAGCCATTTCCATGGGCCTCTCTGAGTTCTTTTTTCTGTTTGATCTGGCGATTTGTCTCTATGCCTGGTGCTCTTTTTGTCAGCCTGTGCAGGTATTCTTGGTGCCTCCGGGGTGGGTCAATCTTATTTCAATAGGCGCTGGTCTACCAAAAATAATTTGTACCTAGACAGTCTTCCTTTATTTTTGGAAATGTTTCATTTATTTTATCTGCGAAAGTGACATTCAAAACATTACACAAGCATATACTAAATCTAAACTTACAATGATGAGACATGGCTTGAGTCCACATACACATGGAAACTACTCATTTGACATTCCAATAGCAATGAAGCAGTGCCCCAAGTGTATCCTGCAGTCAGGGCAATGGAAAGGGCACCTGGCCACATGTGTCTGTGGCATCATATTTACATCTCCATCCTATCACATTTTACTACATGCATCCATGACATTATAACATGAAAGTATGCAATGTGTATGTGCACCTGCGCTGAGGATCAAGAATAAATGCTTTTGGTCTTAACACAAAAAACGGTTATGATGGCATACCATATATGCACCCCATTCAATGGTATGATTAGTCCAGATGGTGAACCATATTATTGCCATGATCAGATATCCAAACACATGTGTCAATCCCACCTGCTGAGAGGATATGAAACAATTAGCATCTCTAAATGGACAACCGACACAGAAGGTGTCTATGATTGAACACTACATAACCTCAAAATCTCTGTGTGTCCCTGTCCTTGACATTTCTGTCAGCATTTCACATTGCTTGTACACAAGTGTTCTTTGTCAACCAAAACTACCAGACCTCTCTCATACACCTGTCGCTTCACAGATGTGTGCCATGACATGCTTCCAGTGTGTGCATGAGGCTACATGCCAGTTACAAATTGTGCAACACACATTCCGTGAAAAGCACTGGCTTGCACAATTCATGCATACTCATCCAGGGCATTATAAATCAGTGGTACTTGTCACCATGTGAGAACTTACCAGCAGTTTGGATACAGGCCTGCAGGCCAAGGACCTGAACATGAAGCACTAGGTTGATCCTCTCCAGAATCTAGAGATGAAGCAGTGTCACTCGATAGTGTGCTGAAGAGTGCACCTTCATGGACACCCCTGCCTCAAGAGTTGTCTTCAGTTTCATCTGCCTCAGAATTTTAAAAAGTATGGACTGCCACCCCCTCCACGTTGATGGCAGCCATAAATCCCTTCCAGATCCCTTGACATCCACACACCCTAAACTGCTGCTGCAGATTGATTAAGGAATCATAATGGGGCAGGACCTGTTCCCCCAGGATTCCAACTTCAGCAGCAGAATCGCCGACAACCGTAAACCTTGCCATCTTGGAGGTGCTGGTAGATGTTGCAGACCATTGCACACCTGAGGCTGGTAGGAAGAAACTTGGCCCTCACTGCTCCAGAACTGTGGAGCTGTGATGGTAATATGGAGTTGTCGAAGTCCATGTATATGGCAGATGAGGTGGTCAAGGAGGCTACCAAGGGACCCACTGAAGAACAGGCTATGGAGGAAAATTAGGAACTTCAAGGCAGTGAAAGTGATCAGCAACCAGTGACACAGTACCAGGCAGTAGGCGATGTTGATGTAAGAAGGGAAAATATGGTAGAAAGAGAAATCACATCAGTTGAGTGCCATGTGTGCACGATATATATGCTTTCCTCACCACATGATATGTAATGAAATGTTGCAGCACTGTTGGTTGGGGCCCTTCTCTCTCATCCATGATTACTACAGTAATGCATCCATGGTCAATTTGATCACTTCCATTGCATGTTGTGCATCATAGAAGGTGGATGCCTGTTCCATATTTCTGGTTGACATTGATCGTACAGCACACATTACTGTGTACAGACATATTTAGTGAGGCCAGTACACCTATATGTGCCAATGATCTGCAAGCAATATGTCAGTGGACACACTCACTGTGTCATGATTGTGGATAGTTCAGTGTCAACACAACATTTGACTCACATGGAATCACACTCACAAGCGCATGAAATAAGAATAATACATTCACTGGCCTTCGCAGGCAGTGAATATGGATGAGCTACAATGTTAGTGGCAAGTTGCATGAGGATGTTTTCTTGACAGACGTTGTAGTGGTTGGCTAAAGGATATTTGATGTGTCATGTTGATTCCACATTTGGTCTATCAATAATTCAGTGATCATGCAAGTGAGCATGGGTAACTACCAATCTAGCATTGGGCAATCTGGCAAAAGGGAGTGATGGGGATGTTGGCATACCAAATTCCTGCATGCATTTTTTGCCAGCAAGAGAAAATGTGATTCTTCCACATGTTGCAAAAATGCATGGGTGAAGTAGAGAATGGGCTAAGCAATGATGCATGTAATTCTGTCTGTCTACTGTTACATCTTTCACTCTCATACATGTCTGTATGTATGTATGGCCACCTAGTCCTCTAATCCATTGCTTGATGCAGGACCTAGTATGCACCATCATGATAACATAGAGCATTTAATGTTAGGACCTGTGCATTCCACATTACAGGATGCACAGTGTCAATGCCTGATGCATGTGTAGCAAGCCTTTTTGTGTCCGTATGCATTTGAATGAACATACGCATGGTCGTCTGGGAAGGTAGGCTTCTGAATATTGTTGCCTGACTTTGTGCAGTTGAGGACACAGTGGATGAGAAGGAGAAGGTGGATTATGAGGCATAACTATTTTACAGTGCAGTCCAGGGTTCTCCGTCCGCTTCTGTTGCAGGCTATCATCAGCAGGCCTGCCAACTCATGTTCCGATGATGCTGCTGAATCAGATGTGGAAAGCATACTGAGAGACATGGTGGAGGGACCTGCACTGAGAAGTCCCCATGCCATGCAGCTCCTTGAGCTCATTGAGGGTGCCGAGTCTGAGGAGGAAAGTTAGGAGACCTGTGCTTGGAAGTGGAGAGTCTGCATCAATGGTGACTTCTGTATCTGTAACATTACCATCTTCCATCATGGAGGCAGTAGCAGAGGCTGATGCCAGTGGAAGGGTTGTAGACCACCAGCAAATGACAGTGTACTCACTGCAACAGGCCCAGGCTTTGGAATCCCTTCTATGTAGGCCACACACACATGGTGGACATGTGCCTGGCGGACACTTGAAGTGGTAGGATGAGTTGCTGTGTGCAAGTGCCGAATGGGGAGAGGTCCTTCAAGAGATATCCATCATCTGATCAAAAATAACATCTCCTCCAATGCTACACACACTGCCGAACTACAGCTATTACAGCCAGAGAGTAGAGAGGACATGCAACACCAGAGCTATGCAATTTGTGAGGACAGCTCCACCTTGAGACAATCCCTGCATGATGGGTTTTTGCCCTCAAGGGATTTCCTGCAGCAAGAGATGGCTTCCTTGAGAGAAAGCCTATATAAAGATATGTTGACCTATGGGAAACCCGCCACCAAGATATGGCTGCCTTTTTGCAAAATCTCAACATGTAGTTGGAGAAGGTAAGGGTCAGCATAATTGCTGCTTCGTTGGCCACTTGCAATAACCATCATCAGGACCTTGTTGCAATTGGGACACTCATGCATGCATTCCTCTCATGATTGGCCTTTGCCAATGAGGACCAGGCTTTGACCATGCAGGGTCAGAGCGCACCATCCCTGGACTACTGCAGGATGGGGTTCCAACTGAACCCTGCAGATGTTGCCATTGGCCATGTTCCCTCACACTTCTATCCTGTTGCCACCATCACCCTTTCTTCACGCATCCGGGTGTTCATTAGCCTGTGGATGGAGTATGGATTTTTATTTTTCCTCCAAGGTGGACTATATTTATGTTTTCCTCATGACAAGGCTTTAGTGTTCTAGAGGGCAGTGACTCAACTGCCTGTGGCACTGGACACATTTATCTGGGGGACTGTACATGCAGACATGCTCAGTAAAGTCAACTGGCATGGTCATCTGGATTGCTATATTTTCCCAAATACAGGTGAACATTCAATTGAACAATGATATGTATGATATGTGCGGTCTGTCAGACTACTTTAGCTATTCAGAACAAATATCCAATGCCATTTCAGATGTCTTGGCTCCAGCGCCCACACTCCCTCATAATACATCCTGAGCACTCTATTTCAACCCAACTCCCCATTCTCTGCTGGACACTGGGCTTTGTTGCACCAATGTGGAGGTTTTATTTTAGGTGAAGGTGGTGAGTCATTCACATCACACCAGCAGTACCTCCAGGTAAGGTTGTTCACTGTCATGCATTAGCATGGTTGTTGATCTATGTTGATCTATGCATCCCAATAGAAGCATGTTGTGGCAAATGTAGGGTTGAGCATGAATGATTCAATATGGTAATATATGGGTGATGGTCACTGTCACTGAAGATGGGAGTTGTCTTACATCATTGAGTGTGAACTGTGGTGGATCAGAAGAAGGACACAGAATCTCAGAGGACATTTGCAAGGTGTATGTATTAAATAATAATAGCATGGCCTAACTATTCCTATTGCTAACTGACCCTACCACTAACTTAACAACTAAAGTTAGGATAATGACTCCCTTCTCCTGATGTATGCTTCACACACTAATATTTTTTGTCTTTAGGCCTTGTTAATACGCAATTTTTAAAAAGTTTTTATTGACTTTTCTTATCAGGTTGTGTAGCTCACTCATGAGATGATGAACTTTAGTTTTCTCTTTAGAAATGGCTTTCCTTGACTCATGTGCAATCCTTGGGATGGGCTTTGCATGATCTAGTCATGAAATGCTTCCTTGAAATTCATAGTTCATCTTTTCCTGGCCTGGTATCACTTGTCGTAGATTTATCCTAGAAGCTTCTTTGGCCTTCAGCTCATCAAAATCTTTCTCAGTTATATTCCATTCTTTGACACTTAACCAGGTGTTAACTTTCCCCTCTTCCCAGGGTCGAGGTATAGTCATCCAATTAATCTGCCTCTCTGGGATGTCTATCATTATCTTCCTTTCATTAAGATAGTTTACCTCCTTTACTTTAGGTTCCATGCTTTCCTCACTTCTACTGAGACGAGTTTCTAGTTTTTCTCCAATTATATTAATGTCCCTTTCAGGGATGTATAATGTTCCCTTTCTTGGATTAAGGCAGTTCACGTTTATCAACTTTGATTTCAAGCCTTCCTCACTTCTATTGAGATGAGTTTCTCCTTGTATTCCAATTCTTTTGGTCTCCTCTCAGGCACATTTATTCTTCTCCTTCTTTTATTCAGGCAGTTCAAGTTTCTTAACTTTGCATCTCAGCTTTCCTCACTTTTACTAGGATGAGTTTCTTGGAGCATATAAGGAGTCCCTGTTGGCCTCCCATTCCAACCGGGTTCTCCGTTACCTTCCATACTGTTTGGGAACGTCTGCAGGATTCTTACGGGCCTGAGATCTTCTCCTTTTCTGCATCTCATGTTTGGTACATTTTCACCAGAGTCCCCAACGTACAACTCTTTTATTTGTCCCAGCTTTCTGGTATCTCGATGGGGAGCTGTGCCATTTTCTGTGTGGGGGGGTTTGTTGTTGTATGGGCAGTCTGCCCACCACAATGATCTTGTGGTCACGCCACCACTGAATCTCCAACTCCAGCCTTCTCTGCTTCCATCTCTCATGCACGCAGGGCTTCCAGTGTTTGCGTTGCGGTCCCAGGCAACTCTGAATTTTGTGGGCACCACGTTCTCCAGTGGCCCTGCCTCCTGCTAGTGTTAAACTACCAGGCGTCCTCCCCTGCTTGAGTATGCATTCCTCTCTCTTCTCTCTCTCTCATTTGATGAATACTCGTTCTTTAATCTACTCAGAGTGGATTGATGATTTCCATCTAAAGAAACAACTTCTCTTTCTTCCTGATGATAGCACATTTTAACTTTTTCTTCAGCCAAGTCTCCATACTTGGAAATATTTTATGTTAGATTCCTCATAGCGTAACTTAAATCACACTATTTTTAATTATCCCCACATCCCCCTTCCTCATACGACTACACCAGAGGTCTAAAACCTCTTACTTTAAACATTTGTATCCCACAGATACCATTATCTATTCGTTCCTTGTAATTATAATTTATAGTATCACTCTAACACTCCTCTTCATCATCCCAGTACCCAATATTAATCCATATCATTATCCATACAGCACTCTTCCTCATCCCAGTACACTAACACCAATACAAATTATTACCTGCACATTCATCTTCATCATCCTATCACTCTATAGAATGTCATATTACTATCTCAACATCCAAATACCTTATTCCACTGTGTGATATGAACACATATCCTTACCCATACAATCCTTGTACAACATTATAGTACAAACTTTCTTTTGTACATCAGATAAAAAGCAAAGATTGAGCAGGTAAAAAGAAGGAAAAATTACATACTCACCATCCACTACTACAATGTACAGAAAATATACGAGTAAGAGAACATGTAAATCTGCTCTTGCAAAGTACAACTACCACTAACAAAAGTATTGCTCTTCCATCAAAAGCAAAAGCCCCAGATACATAGTACAAAAATACAATTGAAAATGAACCTCAAACTATAGCTAGAAATGTCAATGTAGTTACAATAAAACATTCTTAAAAAGAAATGTTCCAAATGTTCAGGTGCAGCGTTCTTACCAAGCTCGGAAAAAGATCTGAGAAGTCACATTCCCCATTTCAAAATTACTAAAGAAAACTGATACTTGAAGCAGTGATTTTTTTAAATCAGAATAAAACCACTAAGTAAATTTGGTGAAAAGCTACAAAAAGAAATTCTAAACCTGAGCAATGTGAACATAGATAACTTTTGGAACTTCTCTGCAGATGAATGGTTTCACATCAATAGCACATAACCGTACTTTAATGAAGAACCATAGAACCAACAACAAACAAACCTAAAGGCCATGTATACTAACAGAAGAGACTATGATATAGTAAGAGACACCATTATGACGAATTAATCCTTAATTGAAAAATCTTCTCCAAAAAACTTTAAACTAAATGTTCCTCATGTCAACACTGGTGACCCAGTGTACAAATTAACATGCAGCTCAATAATGAAACATGCGCCAACAGTCGTTCAAATGTTTACAACAATCCCTCAATCAATGTGTTAAAATAAAATACAAAAGTAGAATCAACATTTTACAAAACATGGACTACTCTCCAGTGTGCATGCACACTGGACTACAAGGACATTCATTAGCCTATTTTTCAGGAACAGCAGGCAAAAGCATTTTCCATTACATAACAAAGTTAGCAATACACCATTCTACAATACAAAAACTTGTCCACAGGATGTACAATGCTAAAGATCATCAGCAATCTCCTAAATGGAACGGCCAAAGAAGCGCTGAGACAAATAAAACACATACAAAGTAAACATTTTGGAACTGAACAACAATTAGAAAACACACTTAGTTTACAAAAATTAACCACCAATTTTCAAACGCTAACCTTCTTACAAACACATACAAAAAACAGCACATTTTGAAATCACATCTGCGGAAATTCAAGACAAAGGGCCTCATCACAAGTGAGGCAGTAAGGGGTTAACAGCGCCGGTAAAGGTGCCGGCGCCGTTAATCCAGTACCGCCTCATTATAACCAGACGTCCTTTGCGGGTCCCGCGAGGGGACCAGCATGCTAACAATGGGCCCATCATTAACGGGCCCGTTGTCAGCATGCTCCCCATTCACATCGAGCTTTATAGAGGCTCAAATGGGAATGGGGATGGTCCGGTTTTGGGTTCCCTGAATGGGGGAATACGGGGCCCTCCAAAGTCACAATGGCCGGGTATTTCCCCATTCAGGGAACACGGACCCGGACATGAGTTTGGAGGCAGCCATGCCCTTGTTAAGGGCATGGCTGCCTCCAAACTTGTAATGAGGCCCAAAGTGTGTGACTCTTGCCGCAGACATTTCTATATGAAAAGTACAAACATGGTAGATATGTCCTACGAGATGAGGAATCACAATGGTTCCAGATGGAATTGCATCCAACTGCAGAAAATAAATACAACATAACTGATCCCTTAATAGTTTGCAAATACTGAAACAACAGTCCCTCAATCAATATGTTAAAATAAAGACAAACCTAGAATCAACATTTTACAAACACTGGACTACAATGACATTCATTAGCCTGTATTTCAGGAACAGCTTATAAAAGCACTTTCCATCACATAAGAAAGCTAGCAATACAACATTCTACAATGCAAAACCTTATTCACAGGTTGTACAATGCTAACTATCATCAGCAATCTCCTAAATGGAACGGCCCAAGTGTTAGGGAGAATTCTCTGTTTAGGCTGAATTTCCTAACCTAGTGAGTCCCCCAGCAGCTTTGCTGGATTTCTGGAGTTTGATTTTTCCATCCTGCCAAGAGTGAGACTCTTTTTCTCCCACTCTTGGACATGAATGTGTTTAATTCCTTTAAATGTCAATGTGTTCAATGGGCTATGGGGTCTTTTACTCCATAGGGTCTCATATGTTTTTCTATGTGTGTTACACCGCACCCTCCGTGCCGTAACACTGGGGCATCCTAGAGGATCCCCACCATAGACTCCATACCCGGGGACTGACTACTGTCTCCCCGGGCATGTAAAGTCACCATTGGCTTTACTAGACCTAAATTTACTAACAGAACTAGTACAAACCATCCTATTGTGGATGCACTAGTAGGGGTAATTCGATTACTCCTGGGTCTGTTATTTGAGGGGGCACTGTCCCGTCCCCCCTTGGCGAGTTCTGACTGGTGGCAGTGGAACCTACTTGTTATATTCGACCCCGAATATAACCCTATGGGATTCTTCCCATTGTTGGAGGTTAATACTTTTTTCTCGTTAATCTCTAACATACCACCGGTTTATTTATCTTAAATAAATCTATCGGTTGGTATTTTCTGCCGGAACTCAGTTTTTAAAATGGCGTCTGTGTTCGTCTCTGTGACTCCTAAACCAAAGGTTGAGCCCTTTGTTCCACTTTTGGCGGGCTTCTGTACAGAGGCCCTCCAAAGTGGTGCCATTCTGTCTGGGTACCACAGGGGGTGTTGGAGGGGGTTTTAGGCACCCTGGACTGAGTTGCCTTGCCAACTCAAGTCGCAGTCTGGTGTGATTGGCCCAAGTGGTGAGCCACCCCGCTCACCACTTAGCATGTTTTGATTGACAGCTAGGCTGAATGAATGGGGGTTTTCTGCATAAAAGCAGGGCTTTTGGGACTGGATCTTCAGAAGTCACCACAGGACCTAAGAATCCGACGAGGGTAAAGCTGAGCCGACCTGCAACCATGACACCTCTGGTGGAGCCCTGCTGAACCGACTCACCACTTCCCGACGACAGAGGCGATCTCCCCGCTGGAGAGTCTCTTCCCCTGACTGGTGGGAACAACCAATCCCCTTTGCTTTTTCTTCATTCCAGGACGTAGAGATCGAATTGCCTGTGCAGAGCACTTCGGCAACCGGATAGCCACTACCCTTGGACCGTGACCAAAAGGTGGTGCCTTGTGACGGAGCACTCCGCGGCTGGTCTCTTCCCTGGTGGTGCAACAATCTTCAACTTTCCTTCGACGACGAGATCATCTCTTCTCTTGGCAAAGCCCCGACTTGCATCCACCACCAGGAACAACTGCCCCCGCCAGAGCTGTCTCTCCACAAACAAGGTACCGTGTATGCCTGGCTTCCCTTGTGTCGGTTAGCGTGAGGTGTCTTAATCCTCGCCTCTCCATTGGGTCGCCTCCAAGCTTTCTTAACTTTCTATTCGGAACAGGTCCAACCTTTCTGTGACAATTTGCGCCAAAGACTCGAAGTGCATTTCCACTGTGATACTTTTTGGAACATTTCGCCTTGCCTCTCTCCGAGCGGGCCTGGCCTCTGGACTTTGCGATCTACAGTAGACCCTGCCTTACTTGCCTTGCATTTGTTCATAAAAGTGTTGATACCGAGTTGATTTCATACCCTGCCTTTTCTCTCCCATCCTAACGAATACTAGAGTGCCATCTAGGTTAAAGCATTCACCTCTGTCTGCAAATAAGTGGTGCCGTTGAACCTAGACTTGTCGAACTATTGTTAGGAGGATTGATTTACTTCTAGTAATTGTGATTGAAGTGTTTACTGTATTAGTGGCGGAGTGTTTTCCATAGATGTGTTTATATAAATAAATACTTATATATCTTTACACCGAAGCCTTGTTCCGTGTTTGCTTGTTCTCCTGTGTAAATTGCCATATGTTGTATACTAGACATACTGCCTAACTCTTCTTGAGGGAAGTCTGACTGCTCAGCCACAGCTACCAAGTGAATCTGTGTGGTACAGACTGCTACCAAGTGGGTTTACTGCCAAACACCTGTAGTCCTAAATCTTTTGCCCTGGTCCCAGAGGGAACTGCACAGGTTTCCGCCTAACACCAAGAAATGCTGAGACAAATAGAACACATACAAAGTAAACATTTTGGAACTGAACAAGAATTGGAACACACACTTAACTTAACAATGTTCACATGCTAACCTTCTTACAAACACATACAAAAAAGAAACAGCTAAGTTTGAAATCACATCTGCTGACATTCAAGACAAGTATGTGACTCTTGCAACAGAAATTTCTATACGAAAACTACAAACATGGAAGATATGTCCTAAGAGATAGAAGACAATGAGGAATCACAATGGTTACAGTTGGCCTTGTATCTAACAGCAGAAAATAAATACAACATAACTGATCCCTTAATAGTTTGCATATACTGTAATAGTAAGCTTGATGATTACCAAAGCCATATCAAGCTATCAGTAATAACTTAGAAATATTTCCAATGCCCAAGACTGCCAAATTGCCTCTATCAGAATTAACCAAAAGTGTTTGTGGCAAAGTAGCATACTTTAGACCTTAATGAAAATGTAGAAAAACTAGACGTAGGACAAACAGTGCATCAGTTTTTGATTGTACTAGTTAATGGTATTCCAACAAAAGACAAATAAAATTAGCAAAAACTAGGTGACTTGAACAAAGTTAAAGAAACCCTTGAGTATATTAAACAACACAATGGGCCTCATTACAAGTTTGGCGGCAGCCATGGAGCTCTTAGCTCCATGGCTGCCGCCAAACCAGGCTCCTTTACCGGGTTCCCAGAATGGGGAATTACCGGGCCATTCCGAGTTCCGAGGGCCCGGTAATTCCTCCCTCTGTGAACCCGGGCCCGGACCTTCCCCATTCCCATCTGAGCCCCCATAGGGCACAATGGTAATGGGATAGGGAGCTAACAACGGGCTGATTACGACCAGCCCGTTGTTAGCTCCCTCTTCCCCTCGGGGGACCCGGTAACGACACCTGGTTCTACCAGGCGTCCTTACCGGGTACCGCGAGGGGACCTTGTAATGAGGCGGAATGGTGTTAACGGGCCCGCCACCATTAACGGAGCCTGTTAACCCATTCTACCTCACTTGTAATGAGGCCCAATGAATACTAGAAAGATATAATCATAGAAGAAAATGAAAAACAAATAACAAAAATATATGAAGATACACCGCAAGCTAGTCATTTTGATTATGTTGATCCTATCACTTTGGACAACATTCTTGATCAGTATACAATTCACCTACCACATTCCACATTCATCAGTAAAAACTATTTCATAAAAATTGTACAGCTTTGGTATCATAATGCTGCTGCATGGAGAGTGAGGGTCCTACAAAGACGCAGATCATTTAAAACTAACAGCCTTGTATGGGAAATCTGAAATAATTCTCTGGCTCAACCTTGGTCCAGTTTCATCGCAAGAAAAGAGTAGTACAATTCTACCAAGATGTGGAATCTATAGCCATAGAAAATCACAACAGCCAACACATCTTAAACAATGTTTTGATTGACACATACTATCCAAACAATACTGTTTTAGAAAACATTTGCTCATAGGATATGCCCCCAAAATATTGTCCTGCCAAATGAGACAACTGGCAAATACTCTTTCAAAACCCAGTCTAATTAACCATGTACATTATCATTGAAATCTGCAGAACATAGAACACTGTATTACACGGCCCTACTACAACTATTCAAACCTTGAAGAAAAGAGGAAGAATTGTTAGGTGATGCGGTGGGAAGTAAGAAGGAGTCAGACACATATTGGACATTTCTTCAATATTTCTTCAAAATATTAAAGAATAGGCCAATCTTACCCTATTGCCACATTGATATTCCCTACCTAAACAAACTAACTAAAGGTGTGTGTCTGTCATCAGGAAGTCCAAACCAAATGTCCTCTGTCAAAAATCAAATCTCCCCTACACTACTACTAATACTAGTAACTAAAATCTGCCAAAAGAATATCTATGTGATAGCTGCTTCCCTTCGGCCATCTGTCTCAAGGCTTTACTTCGGGGTTCTCTTAGTTCATATATATCAGATATGGAAATGTAATCCTCTAGAAAAAGGTTCATTATGATGGTATCTTCTGAGTCTGTTTTTTCATTGAGTGTCTACCTGATTCCTGTTCTATAAGAATGATACCATTCATGTTCAATGCACTCTTCTTTGTCTCAATACCATGATATTAATTTGTAACATTACAATTTATCAATTAGTTTTAAAGTGGGGAAAAAAACAGGGTAAACTTTAAAAACATTTTTGCTCATTTGAGCAAGTTTCTTCAAGCAGTTCCCATCTCCAATCATGAAATCACGTGAAATGGTGCAATGTATTCTCTGCAGAAAATGTACTTTTCTAAAAACAAACCCTACACATGTATAATTGCAATACACCTCACACTTTACCTTACACTAAATGATATTTATAACATCCCAAAAAAAAGTGTTAAGTTTCATTAAACCAAATGAAAATTGAGAACCAAATGGAGGAATTTGGTGAATCGAGAACCAACCCGACAGATGGCGGAAAACACATCTCAAATAAAAACAAAGCACATTATAAACATAGTGCAACTTTTATTAATATGTATTGTTTTTAACAACTTCCCTCGAATCAAGATATATCATGTAGGAGTCTCTCTTTGTAAATGTAAGATTTTTATTTGTGATGAGTGTTTGAAAAAAGATTATATTTGAAGGTAGTCCTTAAACAGGACTTTTGGGTATATAATGTGTGAGGTATATTTCTTCATAGGTGAAGTAGGCAGCATGATTTAATGTTCTGTAGTTCACAAAACCCCACTATCACCATGTCACTCTTCCTCATCATAGTTCCCCTCTCAAACTGCTTCCCTCTTCCTCATCACAGTCCACCAGTAATCCCATCTCTCTATGTCTTGTAACAGTCCTCCACTAACCCCACCTCACTATTACTCATCACAGTATACCATTAGAAATTCCTTTGTATCTAGGGGGACCCAGAAAAGAAATACTTTATAATCCTGATGTTGTGTAGCCCAAGAACGCATATTGTTAACAAATGATGTGACATCAGGTATGTTATCATAATAAAATACATAATTACAGGTAGTGGGAAGTATAGCATTACAATTCCCTTGAAATTCAATGAAAACAACTTTAGTTAAGGGAGAATTAAGGTGAAACAATATGATACAACACACCCTTGAAATTCGGTGAACAAACTTTAGTTGAAGTGATGTTAAGGTGCTGATTTAACACAACAAAACCCCTGACATTCATTGGGTTCTGGAAACTACACCACCATAACTATGATGCCCCCATTGCACAACCCTTAAGCACACTGATTACACCACAAATTACATCACTGTTCATATCACATATGCCATAACTGAGGTCATCATGAGTGACATCACTGATACAGAAGATCCTGTGTGCAAGACAAGAGGTGCAGCAAGGGTGGATTTTGCTTGGTTGGAGTTTGCATATAAAAATACAGTTCCTGTTATATGGCAGGAAAACCTCACATTTTGTTGATCCCTCAGTGCATTATGAGCAGCATTCTCAGTCCTACTTTAGTCAATAGTCCCACTGTTTCCTCCTGGGTTACTTAAATATCCATAGCTGGCAATTGCCCTCTCTCTCCTGTTGTTAGATCCCCACTCCCTTATTTCTCTGCTCCCCCAACTTGTTCTTCCCCCTCTGATTGCAAAGCTTTTCCTTTGCTTCCCAAGGCTAGGTCTGTGCTCAATAAACTGCTACTACTAATAATAATAATAATTATACAAGTAGTAATAATAATAATAATAACAATAATAATAATAATAATAATAATAATAATAATAATAATAATAATAAAAGAGAACTCATGTGAGTACAGTGCAGCAACAAAGCCACCTGGCTACTGAAGCAGAGCATTCATGTGTTGACTCATAAGGAATGGTTCTTAGGTGTATGTTTTTTGTGTATGGACATTAACAGATGTAAGAAAAAATGTACATGCTATTACATATTTTGAAACTTTTTAAGATGCATTTTAGTAAACTGCTTAAACAGTTTTTCTGTAACACAAATGGCCTGATTTACACACGTGTTTTACAATGGTGCAATTCTATTGAAAAAACGCATTGTAAATCAGGCCCATAAGAAGGTACATGTTAGGATGTTGTGTAATCTAGTCTACAGTGATCACAGGTGTTAGCAAATGCAAACCCCTTGCATTACACTTAAGTAAAGCCCAGGTATTAAAGGGGATTAGAGTCCATGGCTATGTGTTACAAGGAATACAATATGTCTGGCTGTACATACGTGAGGTATTTACTCATGGAACTCCTCTCTGACATTCAGGGGGTAATTCATAGAATTCAGCGCTCAAGTGGCGCACGTGGCTGGCGCACAGTGTGCGCGTGTAATTGCCGCACCAGCTGCGTGCGCTAAAATCCATTTCCACGCACAGCGTATTCATGGATTTTAGCATCCAAAGCCAGCCGTGGCGCAGAGTGGTGCAGCGACCCTGCAGCAGCGCCAGTTACGCCCCCCAACCCCTCCCCGTGCGCCATGCACAGCGCATAAATCCCGTACATGGCGCACAGGCCCCAACCACGAAAATGCCTGTAAAACTGCCCGCGCACCCCTCCTTATACATGAACCACGCTGCACAGGGAGTGTCACACGCGATCGGAGCGGGGTACGTGTATAACAGGGGTTCGCGGGAAGTTTCACATGCGAAATGCCTTATGCAAGTGGGGTCGTGTATTCCTGGGGTGCGCGGGAAGTTTCACACGCGATTGGAGCGGAGAACGTGTATTTTGGGGGTGCGCAGGAAGATTCACATGCAAAATGCCCTGTGCGAGTGGGGTACGTGTATTCCTCGGGTGCGCAGGAAGTTTCACATGGGATAGGCCCTGTGCGAGTGGGGTACGTTAATTCCTGGGGTGCGTGGGAAGTTTCACACGCGATTGGCCCTGTGCGAGTGGGGTACGTTTATTCAGGGTGCGCAGGAAGTTTCACACATGATAGGCCCTGTGTGAGTGAGGTACGTGAATAACTGGGCTTCGCGGGAAGTTTCTCACGCGATTGGCCCTGTGCGAGTGGGGTACGTGTATAACTGGGGTTCGTGGGAAGTTTCACACGCGATTGGCCCTGTGCATGTGTGTTACATGAATAACTGGGCTTCGCGGGAAGTTTCACACACGGTTTTGCTGTCAGAGTGGGGTACGTGAATTTTGGGGGTGCGCGGGGAGTCCTACACATGAATTGGCAGTGTGGGTCTTCCCAGGTGTTCCCTCTACACCCTCCACGGCCCCTGCAGGCAGCCCACACCACAGGGGACTACCCTGCACCCCTGGTCATGTCCCGCAGGCAGCCCATCCACCATGGGCATGCCCCCCAGGCAAGCCACATGTCACCTTGCACTAGTGATCACCAACTCATGTCCCCCAGCACCCCCACCCCGCAGCAGTCAGGGGCACCTGCCAGCAGGCCTCCACTCATGTCCCCCAGCACCCCCACCCCCCAGCAGTGAGGGGCACCTGCCAGCAGGCCTCCACTCATGTCCACCAGCACCCCCACCCCCCAGCAGTGAGGGGCACCTGCCAGCAGGCCTCAACTCATGTCCCCCAGCACCCACACCCCCGAGCAGTCAGGGGCACCTGCCAGCAGGCCCCAATCATTTCCCCCAGCACCCCCACCCCCCAGCAGTCAGGGGCAGCTGCCAGAAGGCCTCCAGTCATGTCCCACTCATGTCCCCCAGCACCCTCACCCCCCAGCAGTGAGGGGCACCTGCCAGCAGGCCCCCACTCATGTCCCACACATGTCCCCCAGCACCCTCACCCCCCATCGATGTGTCTCACACCTAAGAGGACTCACATGTGGCAGCCTCACACCCCTGTTCATACACATCCCTACATGGCCCTATGAAAACACATTTGTAACCTGCACACTACTGGCATACCACCACACGCACAGCGTCCAATCAGTATGCATATACACTTACCGCTCGACTCCAGGCGGGTCTCCCTCTCAAGGACCTGGACGTGGAGCGCTGGGCATATGTGTTCCAGGACCCTCATTTGGTGGTCGGAAAGGTGGCCCCGGTCCTCCCAGCGCTTCTTGACATGTTGTAAGTCGTGGCTGGCACCTCCTCTGCGTTGATGGCAGTCACAATGTCCATCCAGATCCTGGTCCATCCTTCATTGTCGGCGTGCAAACTTCCAAAGAGGGCATCATACTGCCCCAAGACTTGCTCCACCAAGACACCAACTTCCCTGGCACTGAAGCTGGTGACCCTCTGCCTTTCTGGCTGGGGGTTGCCAGTGGTGCCAGATGGTGTTGTGCCCGACATGGCAACCCCAGAGGCAGGAGTCAGTGGGTAGCTGGGTCCTGGGGCTGGGCTTTGGAGCAATGGTATCCCAGTCGGGAGTCTTCGGTTCCAGCAGGGGTGGTCACAGCAACTGCACACCTGGCTGACGTGCAGGCAGCAAATAGCAGGGCATCTGGGCAGCAGGCAGTCAGGCAGCAACAGATGGCAGGTGGGAGCGTGCTCGGGGCTCTGGGGGCAGTAATTTGGCCTTCTGGGCAGGAGTGTGGTCTTCCGTGTGTTGTTGCGTGGCCAGCTTGATACGGAGTGATTTGGCACGTGAAAATCTTGCACGTCAGCGTGTAATTCGAGGAAAGGCCCTTCGCGCGTAAGCGCATCAGCACATGTACACGGTTTCATTGGACCAAAGGCCCTTAGCGCTTAAGCTCTTCTGTGACGTGACTCGCGCGGCCGTTTCCCTCGTGACGTGGGCATGGTGGTTAAGCACGCATGAAAAAACTGTACGTCCACGTGTGAATGCATGTAATCCGAGGAAAGGGCTAACGTGCGTAAGTGATGTGACGCGCACAGCTGTTTCCATCAACACGGGTGCATGTTCATCGTACACGTCCAAAAACTGCACGGCCGAGTGTCAGCTCGTGTGATTGGAGGAAAGGGCCTTAGCGCATACACGCATGAGTGACACTGTACATGTGGGCCGCTTTATAAGGTACGTGTAGGACCCCATTCCCTTGTATGTGCTTTTCGTGGAGAGCGAGTGGGTGAATTCTGTACTTCTTTTCGGTTCACACGCGATTACTTCACAGAGTTTCAAGTTTGTACTCCCTGTTACCTCTGACAGCGTTCTTTATTTTTTTTTGGGCCTGTTTCCTCAAAGAGCGTTCACTTCTTCTTTTGTCCTGTCTCCTCAGACAGCGTACAGTTCTTCTTTTGGCGTGGGTGTTGCCTACGCGCACATGCGCATTTTTTTCACGTTCTTTTTCCAGACAGACAGTGATTCGCGTACCCCTTCAGAGGTCATTGTAGGCTGCGTGTAACACGTGTACGCTTGTTTTTGTGTTTCTGGGTGCCACAGCGTACTGCGGGTTCATTTTTCCACGCACGTGGTCTACGAAGGGTTGTGTGCATGTTACTTTTTGTTTTTGGGGTGCCTGTGCGTTGCGTGACCCGTCATCTTCCCCCAGGGGTCACATACAGCCTCGCTAGAGCACTAGCGTACGAATTCCATCTAGTACCCTACCCCTTTCACCCCCAATTACCCAGGAAAATTGTTTACTGCAACTCCCATACGCACAACAACATCAGTGCCACGGTTTGGAGGCGACCAAGCGGTAAGGGACCTCCAAAAGGTGGGCGTGATGGGCGCGGTAGGGGACGTGGCCATGATTTGCAGGGTGCCCCTAGACCCCCATGTGTGGAGGACCAATCAGGGACATCCATGCCTCTCCCCATGGTTGAGGGAAACGTGGCTGACACCATCCCAGCTCAGCCCTTGTTGGACCAGCCCATCGTGGCACCTGACCCGGCACCAAATGACTCCCAGGCTGACTTCCACATCAGCAAGTCTAAGCCACGTGTGCCGGTGCAAGTTGGTGTCACCAGGCCACGTGGATCTGGGGCAGCAATGTCATCTGCTGCCCAAAGTAGGCAGGGTGGGGAGGCTGCAGGGGCAGCTGCAGCTCTATCCACCCCAGCTCTGAGGCTCAAGCCGGGACAGTTTCGGTCCTGGTCCATCAAACTGATGTTGCCCCTGCCAACATCACACTTCAGCCAATGCCTGCACCAAGACCTATGGTCATTGTGCATTCACACAATCCCAGTACCCAGTCCACCTGCGCTTCTGCCCCTACTGACCAGAGCGGCGCAAGCCACTTAGGCTCTGCTCCAGCTTTGAAGAAGAGGAAGAAGGGTGCTCTGGCACTACAGGCTGAGACCCCCAACACGGCTACACAGTCCGGCACGTCAAGGAAGCTTAGCTTTAATGACCACAAACTTGATGCACTTGTGACTTATGTGTCGGCACATAGCCACGAAATGTTGATGACTGTAGGGTGCAAGACCACACCTGGTCAACGTAGGGCACACTGGCCGAACGTCTCAGACCGCATAAGTGCCCTTGGATTTGTGAGGCGCACAGCTGATGACTGCTACAAACGGTGGAATGACCTGAAACGCAGAGCAAAGAACAAGTTGGCCTCAAATCATGCCGCTACTCTGGTGGCGGTGGGTCTCCACAAGAGGACAACAAACTCACTGAACATGAGTCTGTTGCTGGGACCTTCATCACAGAGGAACAGATCCAAGGTGTGGGAGATTTACATGATTACGACGCATTGTCCGGTGAGTGCCCATGCGTGTGTGTGTAATCCATGTGTATGTTGTTTGGGTGATGGGTTCTGATTGAGTGCCAGGTGAGGGTGTGTACTCCTGAGTGTTATGGGTCACCCAATTGCTTCCTCCCATACATTCACATGGCTTGGATTTGGGTATGACTGTATCCCTTCTGCCCATAGTTGCCAATTAAGCCCACATTAGTGCACTTTACCTTGAACTGTCATCTTGCAACTACATTGTTCAGATTATGTAAGTGTTCATTCAGGCTGATTGTGTCCACTCTCCCATTTTTACTACGCATTTTTCTGCCCTATTACAACATATGTGATTTGCTTTGGTCATTGTTTACAGCCCACACTGGGCCACTATTTTTACCTGGTTATGTTAATGATTACACCATTAAGGCCGATGGAGTATTGGGCTGCAGAAGTTTTATATTAGGGCCTGTTTGCATGTGGAACATGACAGATGTTTCCTGTAATGTTAAAGTGACCAACCATGGATCAGCCCACAATGACTGTATTATTGGACACTGGATGTGTTTCAGTGTGTGGCACATGCATATTTAGCAACACTATTCAGCATTAATCTTCGCATCATGTCGATGTGACATGGATGTGTGACAGTACTCATTCACTGACATATTGCTGTAGTTTTGTAATTTACTGTGACTATGCTATATGACATCTGTGTGGTGGCATGTGTCATGTATGCGTATTGGAAATGTGCTCACAGCTTGATGTGTGATGCCAGTGCTACCCAACATGCTGCAAATGTGTTGCTTTTCCATCTTGCTCTCCCCAGTGTCTGCCTTTTTGACTCCACTTCCAACTCTTTGACAGTGCATGCATGGCAGGGTTATAGTCATGTGGGACATGTGTAAATCATGTACTGGATCTCTGGCTTGTCACTGCCAATGTGTGTGCTATGGTGCTCATGCCTGTTTCCATTTGTTGTCTTTCATGTTTTTGCAGGTGATGACGCACTTGATGCTGTCGAGGTTGAGGAGATGGTGCAGACCCAGGAGGAATCTTAGGCACGGCCGGGCACCAGTGGGGGATGTGGTGTGGTGGTGGGTGAAAACCCAATGTTACTGCAGACCATACTGTCCAGGGGTGTCTAAGGGTGCACCTCCCCAGACCTCTATTCAGGTGCTGAATCGGATGATGAGACTTATGTGCCGTTGCAGGTAAGTGTTTGTGGCAGGGATTCTGTTCTGTCCAACCCACCTGCACCAGGGGTAGAACCCTCTATGGGGATGTCAGTGTTGGTAGGTCCTTCTTTGGAGGTTACGGATACAGGGTCACACTCCACAGCATCTGATCCTGTTCCTGGGCCAGCAGATCAGAGGGGCATTGCAGTCCTGCAGCCTCAGGCAGTGCAAGCACAGCAAGGTGCAGATCGCCTTGCCCAAACAGGTGTGGTGCCCGTCGACACGGTGGCCGTGCGCCACCAGGCAAAACTGTATGGGAAAACTCCATGTACGGTATGGCAACCCAACAGGCAGCATCAGTAGAAATGATGGCTCAGGCAATGGAAAGGGTGGCCACTTCCAATATCCCCCCTGAAAGGCAGATGGAGCAACAACAGCAGGCAACAGACTCCATTTGCCAATCACACAGGGAAGACATGTTGGCATCCAATAGGGACCGACGGGCGGCACTGGAGACTCTGCGCGAATCCATATCAATAGAGTCCCAGGGCCACAGGGAAGCCTTGAGGGTAGAACTACATAACCTCAGGCAGACTCTGGTTGAACTTGAGGCTTCCAGTAATTTCAGGGCAGAACAGCAGCTGGAGCAGCTCACACGTTCGCTCTCAGCTGAGCTGCATGCAACACGTGAGGAGATCCGGGCAACACGCGATGCCATGCGTGCAGAAATGCAGTCAACCCGTGAGATGCTACATGAGGATCTCCGCACTTTAATCCTCCAGAATCAGACCTTCCAGACCTGCATGCTTGCTGCCATGGAGGACCATACCAGGGCTTTGCGTGGGCTGCCTCCCATAGTGCCACCACCTCCTGATGCAGCAGCAGAGGGTGAGCAGAGCGACAGCAGTTCTCCCACAATGGCATAGTCGTGCAGGCCATGAGCCCAAGGAGGTTTTTTTTTCCCGCAACATCCACGCAGGTGGGTGTTGGTGTGCACCCTGTCCTCAAACCTCCTGGGTGGCCTCCCCCACCCCCCCTGGTCCCCACATGGACATTTTTGATTTTTGATTTTTTTTTTTTTTTACAGTGTTTTGCCTTGTGTGGCTCCCGTGGTCATCCACTGTATTCCGGTTGGGCACATGCAGGCTTGTCCTGAGTTTGGGTTAGATGCTTGGGTTCATGAGACACACACCCCTCCTGCTTCCCGTTTCCATGGGCTTGCAAAGGGTGTGACCAAGTGACAGTGAAGTACACAGTGATGTTGGGCTCCCATGAGCTGTGTGGGCAGTCTGTAGTCAATACTGTGTCGACATCCCTAGTGGATATTGTTGTTGTATTGTAAACTGCATAGTGTATTGATATGTGCTTGTGCATCCATGTCTTCCTCCTAATTTGCAGGTTCCTTCCTCATGTCTTCACAAGGCCGTCTACTTTGCAGATGCAGTTCATATTGTATTCAGTACACTGAGCCATTTGCGTGGCAGCAACACTCTACAGTTGGAAGGGGTCGATGTGCTGGCATATTCAGGTTGTAAGACTGCAACTACTTGATCTTAGTACTGTCATGTTTTTGCATTTTTCCATGGTGTGTTGCAGCATTGTGTTGGTGGTAAGTATTTGGTAATGTGTGCTGTTAGTTATACATTACTGGGAGCATATTGTGTGTGGGTGTGGGCCATTTCCATTAGGGGCAGTGTACTTTGTGACACTTGTGTCAGGTCTTGTGCATTGCTTTGTTTGCTTTCAAATTGCATGACATGCCATGGTGTGTTTGGTGGTGGAGCTGGGGAGGGGTTGGGTGACATGGCGCTGTTCTCATGTTGTATTTAGCAAGGGGGTAATCAATTTAGCAGCATAGATGTATGTATTTTGATGACACAGCATTGGTGGTGTTTGGGTAGGTAGGGATGCACACAATGTAACACTTCCAGGTGACCAATCTCAAGCTGGTATGGTTGTGACAGTTGACTGTCCCTTATGTCATCATCATTGATTGTCAGCTGTTATGTGCCAGGGCTGTGTGCACTCCACATGGGTGTGATTTTATGTGAAGTAATTAGCCACCAGCTGAGTACAGGCTGCCTCACCACGTGCCCTTTCCCCTCCCATGCGCAGCGGGCGTGCATGTGGTTGGGGATGTGGGGGCACCACCATGTCCACCGGCAGGCCCCGGCATGTTGCAACGTTGTGCAGGACACATGCTGCCACTATGATCCTGCACACTTCTGGGGGAGCGTATAACAGCTGCCCACCAGAACGGTCAAGGGAGCGAAAGCATGACTTGAGCACTCCGAATGTGCGCACCACTATGCCCCGGGTTGCAATATGGGCTGTGTTGTATCTTACCTCGGGTGGCGTGATGGGGTTCCGAATTGGCGTCATCATGTGGGTGCTCAGAGGGTAGGCACTGTCCCCTGGGGAGGTGGTGATGGGTATCATTAGTGGGGTTGTGACAGTACTTAGTATCTGGCATGCATGCATGTGCTGTGGCATGTATACTCAACAAGCAGCCATCTATTACCATGCCGCCCAGCTTCTAGGTCCCAGTTTAGGGTTGACATTCTCTAAATGAAATTGTCGTGAGTGGACCCTGGATAGTTGGCATATACTGAGGTCATGATTCCCTTGGCATCACATACTACCTGCATGTTGATGGAATGCCAGTGCTTGCGGTTTCTATAGATGTGCTCAGATGCCCTGGGGGGACGTAGAGCCACATGGGTGCAATCAATGGCACCTAGCACTTTGGGGAATTGTGCCACCCCGTAGAAATCCTGGACGGCAGCCTGCCTTTCTGCAGGTGTTCTGGGCAGGTATATGTGCCTGCGGACTGATGGGCGTGCAGTCATGATGGCCAACACCTGGTGTAGGCAGCGTGACTGCGTGGCCTGTGACACCCCCCCCACTATAGCACTTGTCCGCTGAAATGATCCAGTGACCAAGAAGTGCAGTACATTTTGGACCTTCTCCAGGGGGCTGAGTGCTTGGGAGCACAGGGTGGGTGATGTGAAGTCATCCTCCCAATCACTCACCAGTTCGAGTATTATGTGAGGTGGAAACCTGTACCTCCCATACGCCTGGTTATCAGGCATGCCAAAAAGGCTGGTTCTGGGTGTAAAAATTCTGGGCCTGACTATCCTCCTCCTCCTCCTGCAGGATCCCATGACCACTGCTGCGGGGAATGGTATATTCATCTTGGCGTCTGAGCTTGTTTGTTGTTTGCGTGCACTTTTATGCTGCGCGGGTCCATGTACGCCTGCTTCCTGCTGACGTACGTGTTTCCGGATTAGCGCGTCTTTTTTGGCGCACGCATTAGCCCCGTTCGATTCCATGAATATGTGTTGTAGACGTGCGTGTGGGCGTTCCGAGCATTTGCCTCCTGTGCTTCCCCCGTGACGCCCACATTTTCACGCGTTGTTCCCCATTCCACGTGTTAAACCCCCTGTTCCACCTACTTTTGTAGTGTGCGCTGCGCTATGTGCGCTTAGCGCACGCTGTTTGGAGACGTGTGCCCCAGCGTGCACCACGCAGAAATTTAGAGCACATCCAGGGATTTACACGCGCACGGACTTCCATGAATCGCTCTACGCGGGTTTCGCTCCGATGTTCGCACTTGCTCTGCGATTCGCACGCTTTCGCACGCTTGCGCCAAAAATTTCAGCGCACATTAATTCCATGAATCGGCCTGTCAATATCCTTAAAACTTCATCCCATATATGCCTGCAGTAAAGACCACAATTCTGAGAGGAACTGTTGAAATGTGTTGCTATATTAGACTATTAAGAGAAGGTGCAGATAGCGCAATATACACATGAAATTAATTTTTCCCAGATGTACTGCACTGTCACATAATTAAAAAAAGACAATTTAAAGTGTAATATAGGCTGAATTTGATTTTGAAAACAGTATCCACTCGAAATTCTAATAAAATATGAAATCATTGACATGTAGCAATATCAATATTTGTAAAACAGAGAATAATCTAAACCCAAAAAAAAGCTAACTTTGGGCTTTCAATCTCTGTTTGAATACAGCAATGAAATACAAAGAATAGCATGTTAACTGTGCTGCATCCATGCATAAAAAAGATTGGTATAGTGAAACAAAGTCATGTTTAGCACATACAATTGTTTGTATCATTATCAGGAGCAACACATGCATGTCATTCTGTACATTGCAAAGAAACTTGCAATTGAAAATTGTTATGATGTGCTTCATGTGTTTGTGGTGTTGTTGGAAAGGAGGGAGTTGTGAAGTACTTGTTCTGTATGCATGGACTGCTGATGTGAGGTAGTGGAATGTTTGGTGTTGAATGTACTGTCAGGGTTCCAGCTTTGGTCAGTTGAGCCTGGGTGATGGGACCCAGTGGTTCTGTTCTTAACAGCTTGTTGCAACATGTAATAAAGCTTATTTTAAGAAGCTACAGAAGACTACAGAAGTTACTTCATTTCACTGGCTACGAGGAAACTAAGAACCTGCAACCAAGAAGAAAAAAGAAGCAGTTTGCTGAGAGGGGAGCAGCTGAAGAAGAAGAGGAACCACTGCCCCCCAAGGAGAAGAAGTAAGTGCATCACCCAGGGCAAGAAGAAGGATAGGAAATAAATCAAGAGCATGCAGGGCAATAAGAAGGGAAGGAAAAGCCCAGAGCATACAGGGCAATAAGAAGGGGAGGAAAAGAAACCCAGTGCAGGAGTTGAAGTGGAAACTCAGTGCAGGAGTTAAAGAAGCCCTAGGTTTAATCCAAGAAAAAGGGAAATTAAGTCCCAGCGCAGGACCAGGGGAGAAGAAAGCATAAGTCCTGTGTAGCGTAAATGGTTAATAGGGGCAGAAGAGAAGCTAAAGCTGGTGGAAGTGTCCCTGGTGTAAATGAAAGAGGAGCCCCAGAACTGGCAAGCGAAAAGCCAAGCCCTGTGCTCAAGTGAAGTCTTTGGGTAAAATTCCAAGATCCCTTTGATGTGTAAGCACTAGAGATGAGGTGTTATTTATTGTGGTATGTTTGCCATAGGAAAAGATGTCACCTTGTAAGCTGCAGGTGAAAGATGCAGATGGCGTGAAGCGCACACGTTTTTGAAGAGCTGAATGACGGTTGGGAGAAGGAGATGTGTATGCTCCTAAGCAGTCTGAAGACTGATAACATCACACCTGGAGTAGCAGGGGATGGCAAGAGATGGAATTGCATCGTAAGGGCCAGCGCTAATGGCTGTTGCGGTCGTAGCAGTGAGCCGAATAGTGCGGTGCGTGTGAAAGAAATCAAACAGCACTGTGTTACAGTTGGTAAGGAAGGCGCATGAATTATGAGGAAAGGACCCTCATTTTGTGGCACACCACCATACGTCAAACAGGAAGAAAAAAAGTAAATGCAGGAACAGATCTCTGGGCAAGCGATCCGCAGAAGCAGAAGTAGGGAACATTGCGGTGAAGAGAAGGTTCCGAGGTCCTTGGTACCGAGGCGTCGGTAAAAGGAGACATTAATTATGGATGTACTGATTTGTCACAAAATACAAAGCGAAAATCTGATAAATTGGCGAGGGTCATCAGAGTCATTACAAAGAAGAGATGTTATGGCATGAGGGGCAACAGGAAGGGAAGAAACCTGAGATGTCCCGAGGCGCCACAGAAGAATATATCCTTTTCAGTAGTAAATGCCTTATCACATGTAAAAGAAAGCATTATTAATTTTGATATGTGTTTATTCGGATAAGGCGTTATAAAAGATGTGGGAAGCAGTATGGGTAGTGAGTGACATATAAGTTAAGGTTGAGTCCACAGTGTAAGATTGAACTGAGGTTGAGGAGTTACTATAGGGTGCATGGATGTCTAATTTTGTTTTAGGATCTACAGGTTAGAGGTGCAAGTGCACCTCAGGACTAGTAGGCATTTAAGTCATGTAATACAAATGTAGCAATAGTTGCATTTATGTATAAAAGCTTGTATGAGAGTGGGCTAGTTGTAACCTGTTTTGAGGCTTTGCAGATTAGGGGTGCAAGTCACCAAAGGACTTTTGGAAATGTAAGTTACATGTCTAAAAGATGTAGGAAGGGTTCCTAAATGTGCGCTTTGAGAAGAGTGAAGCTATGATGAAAGTTAGAAGTATTGAGGAGTTTCATGGTTATGTTGCTACGTAACATGGGGCCTCATTAGGACCCAGGCGGTAAAGGGTTTATGGCGGCGTAAACAGCGCCGACCCTTACCGCCTGATTTCGAGGTCCCTTAGCGCCATGGCGGATTTAACAACTGCTTTTAGCAGGTGTTAAAATCCATGGAGCTAAGGGACCATGTTGTTAATTACCCCACCATAATTTACGGTGGCGTAATTAACGCCTACCCCACTCCCATTATGCCCTATGGGGCAAAAATGGGAATGGGGAAGGATAAATGGGGATTGGAGACTTACCGCCTCGCCAACCTCGGAATGGGGCGGTAAGTCCGCCAACCACCATGGCGTAAACATAGTTTACGCCATGGTAGTAAAGGTACGACCCAGGCGGTAACTTACCGCCTGGGTCGTAATGAGGCCCATGGACTTAAAGTGTTTTAAAGGTATGCATTTAAAACAAAGTTAGGCTGCAAGAATGCAGCAAGGACTTATAGGGTTTTAAAGGTTTGCAGATATTATTGCAAGATGTTTTATTTTAGATGAAAGACCTATGAAAAATATATTTCCAGTTTGAACATATTGTAAAATGTTCGTCATGAGTTAATGGGGTCGGGAGTTGGGAGGTAGTTCCTTCAATCTTATCTTTGAGTAAGATGAAGTGTGAGTGTGGTTGTGTCCCCTGCTATGTGTCTGGGTGGTAGCACCTGTGACTGTGTAAGCTTATGTGCATTCAGGGTTTCAGTGTACTGCAAAGTTTCTGAAAGATAGCGCCTCCAGTATTAGCACGTTGCATGCCAGGGTTGTTGATGTGGTTGTGAGTGCCACGTGGATTTCAGGTGGTAGCTCCTCAGTATGAGCATTCTGTATAGCTTGAGTTGCAAGTGGTTCACAGAGTAGCACACCCTCTAAGAAAATGTGCAATGTTGTCATGAGGGTGTGAGTTGTGTGAATGTTGAGTATCTTGATAACTGGCAATACATGTTGTAGTACTTCAGGGAGGAGTGCTAGTTGGTGGAAGGTACGATTGTGCTGTGTACAGGGATAAGACATATGGCTTCTACATGCCTTTGTTGTCTTGTATGGAGGTTGGAACTGACCCTTCTCCTTTCACAAATTCTTGGTGCACTTAGCGTGCAGCTGACATCAGTAGTGGTGAATATGAGTAGCGTGGCTGATGGACGTTTCTTTTATGTGAAGTTCACGTGTTTATGGTGTTGTTGGAAAGGAGGGAGATGTGTTATGATGTGCTTCACATGTTTGTGGTGTTGTTGGAAAGGAGGGAGATGTGTTGTGAAGTACTTGTTCTGAATGCATGGAATGCTGATGTGATGTAGTGGAATGTTTGGTGTTGAATGTAGTGTCAGGGGTCCATTTTAGGTCAGTTGAGCCTGGGTGATGGGACCCAGTGGTTCTGTGCTTAACAGCTTGTTGTAACTTGTAATAAAGGTTGTGTTAAGAAGCTACAGAAGACTACAGAAGTTACTTCATTTTTATGTATTTATTTATTGTTGTTCTTATTTCAAATGAACTTTTACAACAGTAAAACATTATACATTACTTCCATTCTTAATCATCTACACAATAACTTAAATTCATTCAATCTTATCACATCATCTTAAAAACATCATCATTATCTCATACTCATCTTCCAAACCACTATCATTTCATAGGTTCCACATATATTAATTCTAAAACATTTCATCAAAATATCTCCATTTTCATTTCCATATCCTTATCCATTGTCAGAGTATCTCATCAACATCAGATTATGCTCTGCATTCATATCAGGTCACATTTCTTCTCAATTGGTAGCCTGATCTCCTCAAAGGTCTATATCTATCATGTTTCAATGTATCTCTGCTTTAAACATGGATATAGCAATCTGCCACACTTTATATAGTGCAATAATCATTGGCTTCAGAGCAGGTATTCAAACATAGATCCCAAAAATGTATTGTAGCTACAGAGTCAAAATGAAGGAAATAACGACTATACCATCTCCTAAATACTGATTCCATCTCGTCAAAATATGTCTAACAGTCTCCAGGTTGTCTTCAATTAGACATATGCAACACATTCATTGATTCAGGGCCAATTTGCACTGGGAACCGGGAGTTGCCCAAAGCGGCAATTGATTAAGGCGCATTAATAAGCGTAATCTTCAAGCCTTGGGGCATGGACATCTAATCAAGTAAAACTGGGGAGAAAGAAATGTATACTTAATATTCTCTAAGTGTACATAATTACGGAAACCACTCAGATAAATAAAAAATGTTCTCCCAGTCTCTTAACTTGGCTTTGATCTTAAAGGCATTTTTAATTACCTTATAATTCCCACAGATAGAGCGCTTAAATGCCCAATGTAATTCATCATAATGCAACATGTGTAATGCTTCAAATGATTTATCTGGAACTTTAACTCATTAAAAGTTAATCACATCTTTTCCGATGATTGTTAGCATATGGCTAGTGGGATGGCTCAATGCCTTCAATGGTAATAAAACTTTTTGATATTGAATAATCGCTTTTAATGAAGTCAAATCAAACTCTGTTCTTATGTATTGCATGTGACATGTTTGCGGAAGGCACAATATGGTTTGCCAAAAGAAACCCTCAATCCTGTCTATCAACGTCAGGTTTTCAAGGTTGAGGGCTTCAAGGCTGTACAATACCACCGGAACAAACCACTGCTTATACAACAACAGAATTCCTTTCAAAGTATATCCAGCATATTCCACGACATACTTTCTCACTAGCAATGTAATGTGCTTTGTTCTCATGATTCTGCTTTCAATTAGGGGGAGGTATCCTAGTTTACAATCCATCGCCACACCTAAATATTTGTATGAGTTGACGTAATCAATGGTTCCCCAGCTAACTTTCATGAATGGTCTATTAACCTTCTTAGAGGAGAAGATGAACATGGACTTTGTCTTTTTCAAATTTACCATCATGTCATACTCACTGCAGAATCTGCCCAACTCTTCCAGTAGGTTTTTCATACCTACTATGGTGTGATCTACAATAACCAGATCATTGGCATAGAGCAATGCCGAGATCTTGGTTGCAGCAAATCTAGCTGGGCTATGGGCATGTCTCTCCAAACGATGCATTAGTTCAGCAATATACAAATTAAAAAGGAGAACAGCCAATAGGCATCATGCTTAACGCCCTTATTTATTTTTGTAGGACATGACAATCACCCATTATTATCCAGACATACCTGGGCTGTGTTATTCTTGTGAAGTTTGATTAAAACATCTCCAATATGCCAATAACTTCATTTAAAAATGTGAACATAGCTTCAATTATACCTTTGTAATAATTTTCACAAAATGAATAACCCATGAATGAATTAATCTTTTATAGCATACTGAATATCGGAGACCAGTCTCTAGGTGTGGGATCAGTACAAAACCTGAACGTCTCTGTGTTGTCTTGTTTCCAAGACAAATTGCCACTGCGCTATCCTCCCAGATCATCATTGTGGATTTAGTTTCCCCATAAAGCATAATCACAATTAATATTTCTTCAATAAGAAGACTGTTGGCCAAGTTGCAGCCTTAGCTGCATTTGCCTTGATTCCGTACATTGTTTTGTGATGTGCTTTTTATTTTGTGGTGTCTTAGGTCACAGTCCATTTACCTGATCATGCAGTCTCATCCTTCTTGTTCATTTTGTGTTGTGCATTGTTTTTGTGTTGCCCTAAATTGTGGGGTACAAAATATATTTTATATATTAAAATACGTTGTTTTCTTTGTAAATTGAAGAGAGCTTTATACATACTTAGTTACCAAATATATTTTCTTCTATTTCAGTCATTTCTTGTTTAGGAAAGTGAATTTCAAACAGTCCAATATAGTTCTGATAGGTAGGAGAACATAGGTGTATGTGAAGTGGTGCAATGTATATAATATACTTGATTCATGTAACAATTACATATTTATCTGTAAATAATAGTAAAGGTTAGAACAAATCTCATTTTTTCTTGCTTTGTAAATAAAACTGGTCTTCAAAATACAGTTATTTAAAAATAAATTCTTAGTTAGTAAGCACGTGTTATGAGTATGCAACCCGTGAATAGATAGGCAGTTCAATATGTTATATAATGTCATGAATTGGTTTGAAAAGCATTTTTGAACATAGAAAATGGTGTGTAGCTTTACATGTGTTTTTTAAATAAAATGTCTGTATTAAATAAACGTGCATGCACGATCATAAATAAAATGCAAAATAATGTTTGGTTTATTTATAACAAAACTACTCGAATAAATCTGGAGATGGTAGCTTGCTGCTTTAAACAAGTTTTGCACCACAATACTTGTGATGAGTTTAAATGAATTATTTCAAAATGGGCTCAAATTTACTTACGTATATTGTACCATGCTAAGGATATTATGGTGCTATAGTGGATACAGTGCCAGGCAGGAGGCTAGGTCCAGTGGCTTTTTATAGGAGGTTTGGTGAGGCTAGGGCTATGGACAAACCCTCTTTCCTTGTTAATTCAGCATGTCTTGTATCCCAGCATGCCTGCTCAGTGTTCCACACATCAATGCGCTTTACAAAAAATGTATGCTGCAACATCCTGAAACATTTTCAGGTATTAAAAAGAAAATTACATTTTTTATTGGTTTTTATGGTTAAGTTGCCCTAATAAAAAAAACCAATGGGGGGTCATTACAAGTCCGGCGGTACGGGGTTAATGGGGCCGGTAGAGCTGCTGGCCCCGTTAACCCCCACCACCGGATTACGAGGTCTCCTCACGGGACCTGCTAAGAATGCCATGGTTTGACCAGGCATCTTTAGCGTGTCCCGCAAGCAGACCAGCATGCTATCAACGTGCCCGTTGTTAGCATGCTCCCCATTCCCATTGAGCCCTATGGGAACTCGAATGGGAATGGAGATGGGTTCCTGGAATTCAGAAATACCGGGCCCTCCAAGGTCGGAATGGCCCAGTATTTCCCCATTCCAGGAACCCGGACCCGATATCTGGAATGGGGGGTAGCCATGCCGCAAATAGCGGCATGGCTACCTCAATTGTTGTAGTGACCTCCAATGACCTCCAATGACATTGTTTGAAAAAACCTTCTTGAAGAGAGGCTATGGTTAAGATGATACAATTAAAATCCATTGATATGCAGTGGAAAAAGCTTTGTTAAAGGGCTCTTATGATTGCAGAGAAAAATCTTAAAACAAAGGAAAATTACCAGTTATGGTTATATTATATTTACAAATGTTTTTTTATGACACGCTTAATACCAAAGAGGTTTTTAAGCGCAGACCTGGGATTCCAGCCTGTGCTTCTCTGTGCTGTCGTGCTTCCAAGACCAGCGCGTTGCCACTGAGCTATAGCATTCTTATAGCTACTCAATCATAACTCGAGCCCCGCCATCCATTGTTCATACTGACACACATGACATCAGAGTGTTTTTTTTCACTGACTATATACATACAATCTACTTGTACTTCTTGTGTTTTACCGTGCATATTTTTCTGAACATATTTCATTACTTTTCTGCTTTTAATTGTTATAATCTGATGGTCCTAAAACTGGTTCTGTCTTTTATTATTTTTAAAGATGACACTAGTTTAGAAATGTAACTACTGAATGATTATATGACACGTATGTTCATTTTTAACTCATTTATATGGCTCACAATGATTTCAATTAAATGCTGAATAAATATGTTTTTATTTTATAGATTTAAAATCCGTATAACGTTTTTATCATCATTCAGAGCTTATGTGACCAGTTTTACAAAATGTTCAAAGATCGTTGAAAACTAGGCAAAAAGGGGACGATTGCAGAGAGAAAACATACATAGTATACTTTAGAAGGAAACATCCGGGAAGATAGCTCGGGGACAACATTCTTTCCATGGAGGCCAGACAACTCTGGGCAGCAGGGGTTTGGTATCCGTCCCGCCCTTAGACACTGGACTCCTGCATGAAGTAAACGCCAAATAAATGATTATTATTAACAGCATTCCATATGAGATTGACAGTGACAAGTAAACTACCCAACAGTAACAATAATACAAGGCCATGGTCGATTTATAAATGCCCTCACAATTTTCCGTATTCTGGCATTCACAAGGAAATTGTTTCATCTATCTGGGGTCAGATTACTGATTGTATGCAATGTTTTCAGAGCGCAGAATCACTGCAGGAATAATAAGTGTGACAGAGGAGTCATAGTTAACACTAAAAATAGGAGATATTATTCAAACCTATAATGTCAGATTCTTGTCAGGTTTGTGAATTGGTATGCAAACCCAACAGCAGCTGTTCTTCAAACAATTGATGGTATGCCACCTTCTATTCTCTACAGTGCATGCCAAATGGTACTTCCATGGGAAGATGTTGAAAGGGGGGCGTTCACACTTATAGAATTAGACCAGGTCAGACTACGATAAAATAAGGCATAGTCCTGACAGCATAACACTCTGTGTCAGTGGAGGCCTCTTGTGCCTTCTATTGTTTGCAAGCACCCTTCAGTGCATCATAAAGTCATCAAATACATTATAAAGAATTGTGTTGTTTTAAGATTAATTAGCTATTACAAATACATCACTATACAAAAGATCATATTAAACACGGGCAAAGAGAAAAAGCTTGGATCAGGGAATCATTGCTTCATACTATTAAATTGACTTTGTTGATCAAGGAAATAGAGCACATGCTCTACCGCGCTGTGGGGCTCAAACCGAGGGTTAGAGAATGTGGTAATTACCTTTACCACGTATTATTGTGGTATCTGCCTGCATATTACAATGCTGCTGCTGCACTGTTGACAATGGCCGTTTTATGAAACACTACATCGCCTTGTTGGATTTTTAACTTTTTTTCAAATAAATTGTCATCCCATTTTTAGGACGTTCATAGATTGCTTACAGTTCTGTATAATGCTGCTAGTGTTTAATGTTAAATAACATTACATACCTTACAAAAGAGGTAATAGTGTGAGCTTCTAAAATGGCCACTCGTTCTTCCCTTTGGACCCGTCCTACAATTGCTGTGTAGTTTGTTTTCAGAAGTTGAGGGGAACGGTTAGGGAAAATGTTACATGCAACGTTTGGGTGGAGAGGAGGTAAAAAAAGAGTGATTTTTATTAGGCTTTTGACCTCATAAACCGGCAAGAATGACTGAATATTTCAAAAAAGGGTAGCAGGCGCTCCTCTCCAGAAAGGAATTACTGAATGTGCTATTATTAGGAATTTTGAAAATGGTAAACACTGAATGGCGAATAAACAGACAGGATTTACTGAATCTGCTGTTACTATATTTACAGCACGGGGCTGATTAATGGAATTATTTGCGCTGAAAAATTGAGATTTGTGCGTCAATCTGCCCGCAAATTCCTGTTTAACAAATGGGGATTTGCGGGCAGAATGGCGCACAAATCCCCGTTTTTTGGTGCAAAAATTCCATGAATCAGCCACTGAATGTCAAAAAGCCATGGCAGCAGTACAAACAGATGGTACTTGAAATACCAAACAATAACGCAATAATTGTCAACCTCCAAAGAGCGAACACCAAAAGTTTAAGGGGATGATTCATGGAATTTATTGTGCCCAAAAACGGGGATTTGTGGGCCATTCTGGCCACAAATCCCCATTTGTTAAACAGGGATTTGCGGGTAGGATGGCGCACAAATCCCCGTTTTTCAGCACACAAATCCCACAAATTAGCCCCTAAATCTTTCAAGTTCAGTTATTGTCAAATTAGATGTTTTTTCCAATAATTTCTTTATTAATAGAATTTAGAAATATGAAGGGAAAACATGTATATAGGTTATCATCATATTTCTTATTATAGTGTGAGCATAAGAAATAGTATCATAGCAAAGGTATTATGAGATGTCAGGTGCAACAAACATAAAAGGGGGCCTGTAATAAGTACACGAATCATAGTCCCTTATGGTATTTAGGTATATCGTTTGTCGTAAACTCTGCAAGGTTGTGTCCATGTTAAGTCTTTAATAATGTTTGTAAGAACGGATTCTATACTTCAAGAAAGAAAACGCCTTGGTCCTTAACTCTGCAGATAACTTTTTCGTAATGTGCAATGGTTGCCATGTTATTTTGCCAAGATTAATATATTTGTGTTTCCTCAAACATACAATAAAGGCTTCAGCAGTAAGTTTTCCTGTGACCAGCCATCTGATATTGTTGTTATTCAGGGTGCGTTTTGATGAGAAATCATGTAAAAACGCTGTTGAAGCAGATTTTGGTAAACGTTCTCCTGCACAGTTACAACGTGTATCCCAAATTGCTGACCACAACCTGCTTAGTCTAGGACAATTGCATACAATATGACTAACACCCTCTCCCTCCTCCCCACATGTATTAAGTCACACCAAGTCAGTTCACTTGGTGTCTACTAGCAATCATTCAAGACTTACAATTGCATACGTTTCTATCTAGATTCCCTGACATGTAGAGTGTGGGACTGTACCTGCATGTGGAGCTGATAGCTGTAGTTATACTCTTGCTTCCCACTTCATTCCGAGGTTTTCAATTACTACTTTGGAGAATGAGGTACATATTAGTAAGGAGTATAAAGTGGACATAGAAACCACACTTTTCTTATTCCTTATAAGTAAGGCAATAGAGGGGGAGGAGGTGTGGGCAGCATAGCAGCGTTATAGCGAGGGAAAGACATAGGGCCTCATTACACGGACGGCGGTAGCACCTTGGTCCATGCCGGTAAAATACTGGCACCACCTTGGTGGAAAGGGGAATTACCGCCCTATTCCAAGGTTGGTGGGGCGGTAATTCCCCCTTCCCCCATTGCCCTTCCCCATTCCCATTTTTACCCCATAGGGCATAATGGGAATGGGGAAGGTGCTAATCACGGCACTGCAAATTGCGGTACCGTAATTAGCTCCCTGGTCCCTTTGCGGGTTGGTTTTTAACGCCTGCAAAAAGCAGGGGTTAAATTCTCCAACCCGCAAAGGGACCTCGTAGTAAGGCGGTATGGGTTTACCGGTACCGGTAAAATACCGGTACCGGTAAACCCTTACCGCTTACCACGTAATGAGGCCCATAATGATGTAATTGAGGACATTTCCAATGTTCTGAGGGTGTCACAGAACAACCTGCCCTTAGATTATGGAACATGTGTAATTGACCAGATGAATAAAGTGTATCCTGTAATCTGTAAATAGCATAATCTGCCCATGGTTTTGAATAAAATGTTGTTGCAGCTGTCCTGGAGGAAGTGTTGTAATGTAATATAATGAAGGGGCACTACAACCCAGGGCATCTAAGCGCTTGCACCACAACAAAAATGGTACTAGCAAAGTAAAATACCTCCTAAAAGAGAATTCTAGAGTGTTGCTACTACCCTGAACCTACCTAGGCCTTTAGAAAGTCTAAACTATTTTGTTTTATTATCATTTATTGTATTTGTTTAGACAAACCTTTACAAAACAGACAGAAAAAAGTGAAAAAAAGAACTTTTCATTCACATACATCAAACATATTATGCAATAATTCAACTTTAGCGCCTGAAACATATCCTAAAATTCAACGTTCAATAACATACAGACATACTTAAATTCATTAAAGTTAATTCAGAACTAACATAGAATAGAGACACACAAAATATAATCAAATATCTCAAATTAATCATGGCTATCCAGCAACAACTTCCTAAACTGCAGACTGAAGTTACTACATTTGAAAGAGTTTACATTAGTTTGCTAAAATTCTCAATACTGCCAGGTTCAGGGAGACTGATTTACTGTGGAGGATCGCCCACCACAATTGACCCAGGCAAATCCAATTAGAATCGGGCGCACATTTCAAAAAATGTGCTAGCCTTCGAACTCTCAAAGCGGCACATGTCAAAAGCAAATGATGGAGTGTTTCTTAAGCATCTGTGAGTCTAAAAAAACGGCAGTCTGAGGAAAACGAACCTATCCCCCCTGTTATAGCAAGGATTTCTTTCGTGGGCAGTACATTTAACCTAAAACGCATGAAGTTATTATGCAACTTTCTATTCAGAAATCTGCTCAGGTACGCTTCACTGGTGCCCCAAACCTTCTGTGATGAAATAACCTGAGAACACAGACGCAAACTTGAAACAGTATCGTTCTAGCCCAATCCTGATATTGGTTCATTTTTTGCAAGGGATTATACAGCAGGGTTTCAGGTGGTGTTCCCAATTTGGAGATTAACATAAGGCATTCTACATACATAATATAGGCAAAACCATCAATTAGAGATCCGTTTCTGACCGCCTTTGTTAGTAGTGAATACAGGGAGTTATCTGCACAAAAATAACATTTTCTGAACAATGATAACCTCCTCCATTCTACCGAACTTTGCGAAGATTGAAGATCTAATTCATAGTGAATGGGGGCAAAAGTCACACATTTGGGGATAAATACAGAACGGCACCCCGAATCCATGATTCATATCTATTCACTTCCTGTAGAATCTTGGCGGGAAAGAATTCCAAACTATAGCATTTTTTCATTTATTTGTAAAGCGCCTCAGCCCACAGGCATCAGCACGCGGTTGCGGAACCAGTTACATGTGAACATCAAAGCAAGAAAACTAATGTCGGCATATTACAGGGGCCATGGATCTTCGACTACCTTTCTGGCATGAGTGCATGGTCGACTAAAGTTCAGTCTTGGCCCGGGTACTGCTCGACATGTAGCGTTTTAGGCTAATAGCCAAATTTTTAGGGCTTTGCGCAATGGCCGTAAGCGTTGAATAGCCCGAGATATATAACATTTCAAGGCTGGTAAAAAAGAAAACCTTCCAGATTTTGTATCAATTTCATTGCTTTGCCTTTCAGATGGTTCCTATAGAAACACTTCCAGGAAGAAGATGTGATCGGGAATCCAAATAGACATTCAATTTTTTATTCCATTCAGGAACCAAGTGAATTTGGAATTACTCTTTCGTTTTCTCAGCCTTAGAGCCACAGTCTTTGATGGATTAACGCTCAGATGATTATTCTTTATGTATTGATTGAAGCCCACGATTAATCTGTGTAGGCCAATAGGTGTATGGTCCATTAAAATAAAATCATCCGAATAGGATGCCCAGCAAGTCTGATTACCCCAAAAGTTGGTGGCACAAAAGATGCCATGAAAAGAGAGTCACCCACATCTGAAACATACAGATTAAACAAACAAGACACCAGTATACAGCTTTGGAGCAAGCCATTGGTAGTTGTGTCTGCCTTAGATAAAAGACCCTCATTGTTCAGTCTAACCTGCAATTTGGACCCCTCGTGCAGATGTATCAATATGCTGAACAATCCCTGAGGTAGACCCAAGTATTTCTGTCTACCAGGTCAAAAGCCACCGACAAATCCATCGAAGCTACATAAATTGGGGGACATTCTACTTCCAGCCATGTGCTGTAAAGAGGACAGTAGTAAACCACCGCTGTCAGTGCCAATGTTTTTCCTAAATCCCATTAGTTGGGGTGAGAGGATATTATTGTTACTACACGAATCTTCAATATGACACAGCAATAATTGAAAGAATCTGTCCTAACAACTTTCTTATATATTACAATAACATATGAAATGTTCAGGAAGATGGTAAACATCTATGTCTAACAACATCCTCAAATAAGAGCTGCAACATTTTAGACCAAAGATTAGAATCATTTTCCAGCATTGTTTTTATTTTGGTTAGGCCCCCCGGGTCTAGATGCACAGGCCTTTTTGATCAACATTACAAGATCCTCAATATAAAACTTTAGATCCCAAATATGAAGTCGAATAGCTTCCAGCTGACTAGGGGAGCCCCCCCCAGCCATATATCCCCTAAAAATGATAACACCAAATGTCATCGGGGATAGAATTGGTTTGGGCCGCAAGTTGACTGTATTCAAGAGCATTAATCAATAGCCAACATTTACGAGAACTGCCATTCTTTAAGGAATTCATCAGGGCTGCCCCACCCCGTTGATACTTAAGAGCTCAGTGAACTTTGACACAATTTTTAGTGACTAGTGACTGTTTGGTGAGCCAAATGGCCCTCTGGATATTAGCCTGACCACTGGACATCTTACCCATGTGACAAATCCAGCTAGGAGTGGACTTTATCCATTCCTGCACAAGAGGGTCATAATTATGGATGTGAGCAGTGACCCTTGTGAACCGCTTCATACCCCAGGGCAAGGAACCCATCACAGATTGCAAGTATGTGCCAAATATCCTATGCATATACGTTGACAGTTTATCAGTCAAATGTGTATGGTCAAAACCTTTCAGCAATACCACATTCAGCTTAGCTATAGTCCCACCATGGCATGCAATCCGAGTTAAACTATTATTTACAGTCAAAGAAACCAGGAAAGCAGGCCTAAGCTTTTGAACTTCCTATACTTTCAATGACAACTCCAACATTGCATGGTCACTGCAATTTGTTGGAGTAACCTTAATATCAGTAGGTAAGTTCAATAAACACATTGATTCAAATATGTAATCTATAGTTGATGATGAATAACCATTTGAAAATGTTGGTACATTCTCTGTCTGCTCTTTAAAAATATCATTCACAAGGAATAGACCACAATCCGTAAATAGGCCATACCAAAGCTGACATTGGTGCCACTTTCTGCTCAAATCTAAAAGGAATCCCCTGGGTTTAGAGGGTCTGGGTAAAGAAGTGCTTGAGTCCTTCAGCAGGGCTGCATGGCAATGATCCTGGGCTGCGGGGGAGGTAAAATTACACACCACATTAAAATACCCAGCTACAATCACTTGACCTCCAGGAGTCTCAATATACCAGTCTTCCAACACGATATTAACTGCCCTTAGAATGGTTTCTAGGTTGTTTCTAGGATTCCAATATATGTTCCCCAATAGTATATGCCTACAGTATGGAGAAGAATCCACTTCAATGTTAACTGCCAAGATGCCCTTTGTGACATTATTACTATTGAATGCCATTAAGCCCTCATCATTGTGAATATCAATTAGGAGACCCCCCATGGGGCACCCTCTTATCCCTTGGGAGGCTAACTCCACCTGTATGCCAAACCCATCCAAAGAGGGAGCAGCCACCAACCAAGTTTCTTATAAAAATAAAATCACAAAAAAAGTACCCAGATGGCGACATAGATCGGAATTCGTGCATAGTTTTGAGAAACCTCTGGTATCCCATGAGATCACAGAAAAGGCCTTCACTATGCTAAGGGTGATCATTTAGCCGTTTCAAATCCAACATGGATTCTCTCATAGATAACCAGTGCCAGTTTGTGTTCCCCTTCTCAATCATTTCCTCTTCCCAGACCGTGGCCCCAATTACCAGGATCAAAGTCCTGGCAGTGATATTCCCAATACTTGCCACAGCATGAGCATCAGTCCCCAGGGAGGAGCCCCCAATCTTCTGTGAATCATGGGAGCCATCACAATATACCATATTCAAATCAAATAGTAATAAATCATAACCCACCTTATGAAAATATTAAACCTCATTTAATAGGGCCTCGTACACGATCTGCAAGCGTATGACCAGTCTCACATGGTCAAACCTCAGAGGATGGATGAAGTCAACCATTTTTATGTCCTTTGTTGTTAAATGTTTCAATGATGGATTTTCTTTCAAAGAATCAGGTCCCCAGTAGTCAAACATGTACTACAATAGTAAACTAGGGTCACCAGGAAACACTGGATCTCTCCACAAAACATCAGGTATACGCCTGGACCCAAATTTAGCTTCCCCCTGACTTGGCAAAGATCCCTGTATAGGGCATGCAAAAGCCTTCATGGGTTGAGGCTGGGGTTGAGATCTTTCTGCCAGGAGGGGACACACCTCCCTGACAAGGGCCCTTGAGAAGAGACCATGCAGCGATAAAGAATTCTATGGTTTCTGGGACAAAGCTATTGGGACTGAGTATAGGAGTTCCCCCTTCCCGCTCCTAGCCATACCCGGGTCGGTAACGGCCACCCTCCCCTAACTCTTTCCATTACTTGGTTGAACCAACACTGGAAACCTGAGAGACCACAAACCCTCCCGCCCCTATAGTTAACAAAGGTTGTGGGACTACTGTATCAACCATCTCCAGCACCGTCAGGGACAAGTCATCAAAGCTCTTCCAAGAAACTTTGAGGTTATGACCCCCTCCACGGCCAATCCAGGCCCAAAAGTATTGGTGAAAGCATCCACCGTGGTCCTCCCTTTCCCCAACGGTTTTTGCTTTGTATGAATGATCACAGGTGAGGTTAAGTCTTTACTCATTACAGAGGAAAGCCCCTTCAAATGAAAATCTTTCACCCTTACAGATGAGTTCTGGGTTTTCTGCCTCCTAAACCTTCAGGACAGCCTTTGCTCCTTTATCCTCCCTTGACACCTTTTTGTTTCTCCTACCAGACCCTAAACCCCCCTCCACTCCCGGTTGCAAAGCAGCACATGCCCCTCCCCTTCTGCCACCATAACATCTGGGTCTACTGTGAGTATAGAATGCTGACCCCCCTTCTACCTCCTCACAGGGATTGCATCAGATGGCAGAGCATTGTTCTTGTCTGACCAGCCCAATCCACGTACACAATTCCTGATAGATTTTCTAGATGGTTTAAATGGGGCTACAGGAATGTCTTTATTTTTAATCCTAATGTTCTTTCTAGTTGTACTAAGGGAGAGGGGGGGTGGGCTGAGCCTTCTTCCTATTTTGAACAGCCCGTCCACCCGTTACTCCTAAAATGGAAGTCGGAAAGGACGCAATCTATTCATCAAGATTGTCTTCCTTATCTGGAGTAACGATGGTGGTCGGCAATCCCATATCCCAACCTCCACTGGCTTCAACCACAGCAGACAGCTTATTCCCCAACCCTTCCCGCTGTCTCATCAAGGTATCAGTCAGTAAACCCAGTTGGTCTGAGATTCTTCATAGATAGCTGGTATAGTCTTTGAACTCACAGCAGATACTCCCCTGTATACTAGATTACAGGGGATAACTCCCCCCGCTATGTCCCTAGTAGAAGGTGTTTGAGCCAAAGGCAGTATGGATTCAAACTCCCTCTCTCCCCCACAATAATGTTCTGACTGCGCTAATAGGGTCACTTCCGCTGAGGCAAAAACTGGAGGGGTGTTCCAGAAGGAGATATTAGCAGAATGTGTGGCTGCCAGTACTTGATTAAAGGCCTCATGTCCCAGGATGTGATTCTTTATTTCCTGTGGCAGAGTATCGAAGACCTCCGACTCCAGTAATAGTGGAGAGCTTGCCAATGTCTCACAAGCAATGTGACCATGGGACTGGGCCACAGTACTCAGTGGTGGCACCCACCCCCTATGCAGAGATTAATCATTCTCCACCATAGAGGGGGCAGAGGCAAGGTTAAGGGTAGGGACATGCTATGTCGTCTGGAAGTAAATAGCAGCGTGGCTGGAGTGATGTCAGAGAAAAAAAAACTGGTGGAAAACTTAAGTATCTTGTTTAGGCACCCCAATGACACAAATATATCCAAAAAAGTGAGGTATGCTAATGACAAATCACCAAGACCACAAATCAAACCTTCAACCGCAAGCCCACAAACAGCAAACTGCACTCGCAGTGCACTCACAGGTGCACACGTGCAGATGTGTGCAGCCTGTTGCCTTTATTGCTGTTGGCGGTAGTGGAAGGAGGGGCTTAATTCTGGCATTCAAAGCAATTAATTTGTTAAAAAGAAAAAAAGAAAATAGGGCCGGGAAGACGTTATGTCCCAGGCAGTCTCTATTGTAGTTAAATGGGAGGCTCAGCTTACGCCAAAAGTAACTTTCCGCTTCACGTGGCTTCACAAAGTCCCAAAGTTCTCACTGGACCGGCATCTAGACAGCACAGCACAGCACAGCAAACAGCACTCACTGTGCACTTATGGGTGCGCGTCAACTGTTAATTTCATACAGGATCTTTTGATAATGTGAGAGTGCTTCGCAGGACCACTCTGTGTTTTTGCTATCCTTTAAGCAATGTGCAGCAATTGTCCTTTCATGAAACACACAGTGTTCATATCGCAACCTTCAGAGTGTGTTACCTTCTTACTGAAATCACAGACTGGTTCTTTTATCACTCACCAGCCGTGCAAATGAAGTTTCCCGCTGTTAGGCAGAAACCTGTGCAGTTCCCTTTGGGAACACTGCAAAAGATTTAGGACTACAGGTGTTAGCAGTAAACCCACTTGGTAGCAGTCTGTACCTCCCAGATTTACCTGGTAGCTGTGGCTGAGCAGTCAGACTTCCCTCAAGTAGAGTTAGGCAGTATGCAAAGTATACACAATAGGCACTCAGACACAATAGCACAAGCAAACACTGAACAGAGCTTTGGTATCAAAGTATATAATTATTTATTTAAAAACACACTGTTTGAAACACTCCAGCACTCTTATTTGTAAAACACTCTAAACACAGTTACAGTTACAGCAACATCTCGGCCTATGTGGCTGACCCCCTGCCCCCGATTGCCATCCTGCTTCCCCTTTCTTCCCGCGTCCCTTCTCCCTGCTCCCGCCTCCTGGCCCACCCCCTCCCGTGATTGGTGGAGCCTGACTCCTCGTTGGGCCTAGCGGCCGCAGTGCCCCCTGCCCGCCTCCTTCACACCCAGAGGCAGCAGGTGAGTGCACCCCCCCCAGGACCCTCCTGGGCCCTGGGGAGCAACATCTCGGCCTGTGTGGCTGACTCCCTGCCCCCGATCGCCATCCTGCTTCCCCTGCCTTTTTCCCGCATCCCTTCTCCCTCCTCCCGCCTCCTGGCCCACCCCCTCCCGTGATTGGTGGAGCCTGACTCCTCGTTGTGCCTAGCGGCCGCAGTGCCCCCTCCCTGCCTCCTTCACACCCAGAGGCAGCAGGTGAGTGCACCCCCCCAGGACCCTCCTGGGCCCTGAGGAGCAATATCTCGGCCTGTGTGGCTGACCCCCTGCCCCCGATCGCCATCCTGCTTCCCCTGCCTTTTTCCCGCGTCCCTTCTCCCGCCTCCTGGCCCACCCCCTCCCGTGTTTGGTGGAGCCTGACTCCTCGTTGGGCCTAGCGGCCGCAGTGCCCCCTGCCTGCCTCCTTCACACCCAGAGGCAGCAGGCTTTTGTGGCTGACCCCATATCCAGAGGCCTTTCTGATCCCCCAGCAGCCCGCTCCCACTCCGCACCCTCTTCCTTCTCTCCGTTCCCTCCCGCCTCCCAACCCGCTCAGGCCCGTTCTCATTGGTCCTCTCACCCTTCATCACTGGTCCTCCCGGGGCAGCCCTCTGCCCATGCAGCCCCCGGCTAAGGGCCCCAAGGCCAAGGGTGGCTCCAACAGAGGCGGCTCCAGGAAGTGTCAGCAGGTGTCCGCAAGGGGACGCCAAGGAAGCCAGCAGCCAACAGACACCAACAAAAACCGTGAGTGTGGCATGGGTGGGGAGTAGAGCAATCACTCTACTCCAGAAAACCCCTGCCACTCTATCTTACCTACCAATAACATAGAGTGCCATAATACTTCCATGCCCACTCTTAGATAGAATTGTGAACATTGGCCTGCGTCGCATCTAGATTGAATTGTGATTCTTAGAATGTCCACTCTTAGATAGAATTGTGAATATTAGCATGCCCACTCTTAGATAGAATTGTGAACATTGGCCTGCGTCGCATCTAGATGGAATTGTGAATGTTAACATGTCCACACTTAGACAGAATTGTGAATATTAGCTTGTCCACACTCACACAGAATCGTGAATATTAGCATGTCCACACCTAGACAGAGTTGTGAATATTAGCATATCCACACTTGGACAGAATTGTGAGTATTAGCATGGCCACAGTTGGACAGAATTGTGAATATTGGCCTGCGTTGCATCTAGATAGGACTTTGAATATTAGCATGTCCACTCCTAGACAGAATCGTGAATATTAGCATGTCCACACCCAGACAGAATTGTGAATATTAGCATGTCCACACCCAGACAGAATTGTGAATACTAGCATGTCCACTCTTAGACAAAATTGTGAATATTGGCCTGCGTTGCATCTAGATAGGACCTTGAATGTTAGCATGTCCACACTTAGACAGAATTGTGAATGTTGGGGCAGACTAGAGTACGCAGGGCGGACCCGAGCGTGCAGGGTGGGCCGGAATGCATGAGTGCATGGAGCGGACCGGAATGTATAGAGCAAACTGGGGTGCATGGAGTAGATAGGAATGCATGGAACGGACAGGAGCGCATAGAAATGCGTGACGTGTATACTATGGTCTGAAATGCAGATAACGTTTGAAAGAGCATATAACCCATCATATCACACCATCATGCTTACTCTCTCCTTTACATCACCACTCAACTAGAACACAGGGATACTATGACACCATTTGGTATAACTGTTCTCATATCAACATCCGCCGCTCACTCCACATCATTCTAAGTAAACACTGCTGGTTACACACCCCCCAGCCAGGCGTTCTCCTCAGGCCTAACGCAGCCACATCCGATCTGGATAAATCCTACCAGAACGAACACATACTCCTGACCTCTCAACCATCACACCTACCGCTAGAAAGCAGCTATTACACGGATACCGCACGAGCTGCACACATACCCGGTGCTCACACGCACCTTTTGACCCTCTCTACTCCCTCTACTGATATGAACTTCGGTTCCCAAGGGCGTTCAACCTACCAGCGCCTTCAGACCATACCAATGGTATATAAGGTGCTATATAAATACAAAATAACATAACATAACATAACATATATACAACCCTTATTCCTTATCAGACAAGTCTTAGTTAACACCACTTATTTCCAGACAGAGGTGAGCGCTTAACTATAGATGGCACTCCAATAAGTTCATGAAAAAGGGAGGGAAAAAGGCAGAATATGTGAAGATACGCCACTCTAAGATTTAGGAACACTTTTAGCAAGGCAGAAGAGCAAAAGTCACTTGTGAGCCAAAGTCCATAGGCTGGGCCCACTCTTAGAGAGAGCAGAGCACAAATGCGCCCAAGATCACACAGTTACATTAGGCTTTGAAAGTCTTGCAGAGAGTTCGAAAAGTGTTTAGAGAGGCTCAGAATAGTTTAGCCAGGGGGTCCCAGGCTAACCAAGGTTCGAAAGCCAGGGGCTAAATCTACCCCGTACAGTCGGTGGCAAGGGAAGCCAGGCGGAACAAGGTACCTTAAGTGGGAAGGATCCTCCAGCAGTGGCAGTTGTTCCTGGCAGCGGGTGCAAGTCTCGGCGTCGTCCAGGGGAATAGAAGATCTCGACTTGGAGGAAAGATGAAGGTTGTTGCACTGCCAGGGAAGAAACCAGCCGCAGAGTTTTCCGGTTAAAGGTATTACCCTTTATTTCGCGGTCGTGGTAAATCGTGGTGTTCCGGTTGCCGGGGTGCTTGGCACAGGCAAGGCGGCCACGAGATGCGTCGGGAAGGCGAAAAGACGATGAAATTGGTTATCCCCACCAGTCAAAGGAAGAAGACTCTCCGGCGGGAGATCTCTTCTGTCGTTGGGAAAAGTGGTGAGACGGTCCAGCAGGGCTCCACCGGTGGTGTCGTTGTGGTAGGTCGGCTCAGCTTCTCCCTCGTCAGATTCTTAGGTCCTGTGGCGACTTCTGAAGTTCCAGTCCCCAAAGCCCTGCTTTTATGCAGAAAACCCCCATTCACTCAGCCTAGCTGTCACTCAAACATGCTAAGTGGTGAGCCGGCCGGCTCACCACTTGGGCCAATCAGGACGGAGTGCGACTTGAGTTGCCTAGGCAACTCAGTCCAGGCTGCCTAAATCCCCCTCCACCCCTCCTAAGTACCCCAGACAGAGTGGCACCACTTTGGAGGGCTTGGGTGGAGAAGCCTGCCAAAAAGTGGAACAAAGGGCTCGACTTGAGTTGGAGTCACAGAAGAGAACACAAACGCCATTTTAGAACCGAGTTTTGGCAGAAATTACCAACCGGAGAATTAATAATAAATAAACCGGCGGTATGTTCGAGGCTATCGTAATTAAATAAATAAAGATAGTAGCCTCGAACAATGGGAAAATCCCATAGAGAAATATTTGCAGTTGAATATAAAAAGTAGTATCCACTGCCACCAGCCAAAACTCGATCAGGGGGGACGGAGACGTGCCCCCTCGACTAACAGACCACAGGGCAATCAAATTGCCCCGGCCAGTACGTCCACAATATGATGGTTTGTACTGGTTCTGTTCAGAATTCAAGACTAGTAAAGTCAATGGTGACTTTACATGCCCTGGGAGACAGTAGTCAGTCCCAGGGTATGGAGTCTATACTGGGGGGTCACTATGACACCCCTGTGTTACTGCACTGAGGGTGCTGTGTAACACACATCACAAAAACACATGAAGCCCTATGGAGTAAAAGACCCCATAGCCCATTAAACACATCTAGAGTCAAAGGAACACACTCAAATCATGTCCAAGAGTGAGGGTAAAAGAGTCTCACTCTTGGCAGGAGAAAGAAATAAACCCCAAAAATCCAGCAAAGCTGCTGGGGGACTCACTAGGTTAGGAAATTCAGCCTAAACAGAGAATTCTCCCTAACACCCGCAGCGATGTCTCTTCCTCCCAATCGAAGACCGCTGCTTGTAGCCTCTGGTTGCCCCCCCAACGTTGTTTTCGCCTTGGGAGGGGATCGGGCTGCTCTCTGCTACACCTGGAAGCCACTGCCCTCCTTCTCATGTGCTGACAATCTAGCAGCCACACATCAACATGGGACTCCAGCGGGGAGCTCTTGCTGTCCTGTTCCTCTGCCGGGCAGCCCGGTCATTCCTCTTCATGTCGCGTGATACTCTCAGCACAACTTCCTGTGCATAATTCTGTGGACGGGAGCTCTATCTCCTGCCCCGGCACCACTAGAGTTGAGCAAGCCTGGCGAGGCCCAGGCCGGGCCGGTCTCCAATGGGGGCTTTAGCCCGACCCTCCCTTTGGGCCGGCACCCCCGGATGCTACGAGAGGGCACCAGGGGCGAATTACATTTTTTCACAGTTGAGTATTTCTTTCCACTTTGCCTGTGCCGTTGGGGAACAATTGAAAGAAATGCCCATTTTATTTTCATATATCAGCATTTCTTTCCATTTTGCAAGCGCTGCATGGGCAAAAGGGAAAGACATTCCCATACATCAAACAAATAGATGCAGCCCTGATGGTGGCTCGCTAGAGCCACGTTTAATTTTTTTACTTTTTCTGGGGGAGCCAGGGATTTCATGGGCTCGGTCTGTGGTGGACTCCTAGAGCCGCGCCTGACCCTCAGGCCCTGGCTTGGTCATACCCAGGATATCCGTGGCACCCCCAGCTCTAGGCACCACTCACTCATAAAGTAATTCATGTTCATACTATTTTGGGGGTGGATCTTAATTGCTTCATGGAGGTAAACCACTTTCGGAAACTGTCTATGTAAGCAGGAACTTGTCCACTGAGAGCTTTATAATGTATAGTTATGACATAGTGGAGATTCCCAATGTATGAAGACCTGTATATTTACGGGTTTATGACATGTCAGTGTGTTCGTTCTCATGATGTAATGTGCCTTCTTAGAAGATCTTATTTTAAAAATTCCACTGTGCCTAAAATAACTTTTTCAGTAGGTGCCCCTCAATCTGAATGCATGAAGGTTGATCGAAATCGGCCAATTGTCATTGTAGCTCATGTAGTAGGTTGAAAGCTGGGATTTACAGCTCTAGGTTTGAAAGGTATAAACCACCTGACAGTAGTTTTGTTTGCATTTTCTTCATGTTCAACCTCGGTTTGGATCCCCACCCAAAGGAAAGAGCTAAAGTTGTTTTCCAAGATTGTCTGCCAAAAGCTTTTAGGCATTTTGTCTCTCTCTCTGGCTGCCCACTCTGGGCCCTCTACCTTCTCCAACCTGTGAGGCTAAGAACCTTGGAGTCATATTTGACTCCACCCTTTCCTTCTCTCCTCATATCTCTGAAGTCTCTAAGAAGTCAAACTATCAGATGTGCCTCCTCAGAGGTATTATTCCTTTCCTCACTAACCCATCACTGTCTCCAGAGCTCTGGTCCTCTCTAGCCTAGACTACTGCACCAAGCTCTACCTAAATCTGCCTGCCTCTACTCTACGACCTCTACAACCTATCCAGAATAGGACTGCAAGAATTGTTCTTGGCTTCAAGCCCAGGGATTGTATCTATCCAGCTCTGAAATGTCTTTACTGGCTCCCTGTGGCGGCAAGGATCAAGTTCAAGACCCTTTGCATCATCCACAAGGCTTTCTGTGGCCTGGGACCATACTCCCTCCAACTCTCCCTTCCTAAACATCTCCCTTCTCGAGCTCTCCGCTCATCCATTTCCAACTCTCTGAGGGTCAGACGCTTTTCCAAGTGTTGGTGTCAGATCTCTCTCTTCGGCTGGGGCCTCCCTCTGGAACAGCCTCCCTACCCCTCTCAAACTTGAGCAGAACCACCTCTGGTTCCGGAAGTAACTCAAGACCTTCCTTTTAGCTTCCACTTTTTCTCTTCCTCTCCCCTGCTTATGTTCCAACTGTTCCATGCACTAGTCACCTGGCTTACCTCTGAACTCAGGCCCAGGCTTCTGCATGCCCATTTGGCCTTGCACTGCCTCCGGGGCTCCCCCAGCACTTATGATCTGTATCTGCAACCCTAAAATCCCTTCTCTCTGCACTTATAAGGCACCCGCTTGCTACACGTACTGAGCTACCTGCACTTCTCCCACCTCAGCACTTCTCCACTTCTACTTCCCTGCACTTGCGCCATCTGAATGACACAAGGCTTAGTAGGATCGTTGGTTTTGTCCTCCCTCTGTTTCCCCCTCCCTGTCATGCTGCGCCTAGAAACACTTGTTTACAGGTGCGCTATAAATGCCATATCATCTCATATCATATCATAATGGAAAGCATGCTGCAAATGCATACAAGTCTAGGTGCCACCATCATTTTCATGCATTGAGTCTTGCCCCATAGAGCGAGATTCAATGAGGACCATTTGCATGAATCCATTTTAACACACTGCCAAAGCTGTTGATAGTTTTCGTCTATCATTTGTTTCAGGCCTCTATTTAATTTCATGCAAAGGTATTTTAAGTTATTGTGGAACCACTTAAAATAGAAGTGAATTACACCTTCTTTAATAGAGTATGGAGAGCTAGGTAGTTCTTCACATTTCTCCCAGTTTATTTTTTAACTAGAAAGAAGGACAATTTGACAATTGGCTAATGGTGTTTCTTCTAATGGAAGGTTTTGGGTTGCTAGGAGTGAGCATAATATTGTCAGCATATAAGAAAATGTTGATGTTTCCTCCTTGAGTATTAATTTCATCTATTTCTTAGTGTTCTCTGATTGATATTGCTAGTGGCTTTTATGCTAAAAGGAACAAAAGCAGGGACAGATGGCATTCCTTCTGGGTTTCAAGGGTGATTTTAAAGGCTTCTGAAATGAGTCCACTGGACATCATTATAGATGTCGGGGAGAAGCAGAAAAGTGCTACTTAGGAAATTGATTCCTTTCGTGGGCTAAATGGGTTCAGGACCTTAAAGAGGTGGGGGAATTATGTTCTGTCAGTGCCTTTTTGGTACCTAATGATGTGCCAAATTAGGAGTCTCTAGATGATTTGTTTTTCCATAGAATATGAAGTAATAGTCTCATAATATCTCTCACCCTGAGATGAATCAAGTAAGGAATGTATTTTTTAAGTCTTGATGCAAGTATTTTTACTAAAATTGTCATCTCTCTGTTTAAAAGTGATATAGCTCTATAATGATGGCACTGAGGAAGGTATCTACTGGTCTTAGGTAATAATGTCATACGTGTTTGAATTCTGGTCTGATCTGCTGTCTTGTTATTGTATCTTGAAAGAGTTGCTTCAAAATAGGGGTAATCTTTGTGCTCGAAATCTGTATAGAACTCACTTAGTAGTACATCGAGACTGGGCCCTTTATTTGTGGGCAGTACTTGAATAGCCATTCATATTTCCTCTTGTGTTATTGGGGCTCCTAAAAAACATTGGTCCTTTTCTGTTAGGTTTGAAAGAAATATGCAGTCTTAGAAGAATCAGATGTCATTGTTTGAGTTGATTCTGAGGTATACAAGGTTTGATACCAGTTCTCAAACTCTCTAGTGATATGATCTTTGCTGTTGATCAGTGACCCTTCGCCGTTATGTTTTGCTCAGCTGGTTTGCAAGCAATTCGCCTGCTCTCTCCACTGTTCATATTATCTTTTTGTCATAGATGGCATTCAGGTCATATTTGGTTTTATCAACTTCTTGAGGTGGCTGTCTGATGGTCTTTAAATGTATTCCTGTGTCAGTGTTTGATTTATTTTTCCAATTTGACCTGCTTAATTATATTCTGTTTCTTGTATGCCGGAGTTCACTGAACCTAATTCCTCTAACAAAGGTTTTACAAGGGGTCATTTAATAAAAACATGTATTATTGGGTAGGAGTGTCTGCAATGCATAAAATAATCCCTCCTTGTGAGTGTTCCAAATACACATGAAGTCAATGTAAAGTCCCTAATAGTTGGATGTAGTATTCTCCAAGGCTCTATCAAACCATTATCTACAGAAGTAGGGACATGTCACCATGTTTTGACTAATTGCAAAATGTTGTAGGTTCACTGTCTTCGTGGATACCATGACATTCTCACAAATATAGATAATTGTACAGGAGATCAGTTTTGGTCCACAATACTGGGAGCCTCCACAATTGTAATCACGGCTGTTGCTTTTAATATATGGAAAGAAACTCTGAAGAAACTTACAAATGGACACATTTGAGTAGTCATTTTTAAGATGTATATCAACTATTTTAAAAGATCATGGCATCTAAAGAAAAGTAGTGAGGTGGCTGAGTTAACGCAAACTCTACTAAGTTCCTTTTTAATACTGTTTGTAAGTATATATTGTATTTATATTTATTTTCGTCTTTTCTGATTATGCTTCTTTTTATTTTGTATACAATGTGTCTGAAGTTTGTAATAAACAAAGTGCACAATAAAAAAAATATATCTTTCATTATATACTTCTCTATTACGGTTTAGATTGAGTTTACCAGCTGCTATCCAATAATGGGTCTACCATTAGACCTCAGACCCCACCTGGTACTACTAGTATATGTATTGATTCTGCTAATATCCTTTTTAAGTATGTTAAGAAAGCTCTTTTATCATCTGTGGGGATACATATTGAACAAACCATTAGTGGTTTGTCTGCAGCATGTAAATTGATCAAAATATCTATGCCCTCTACATTTCACCAGATTTTGGGCAGTCTATGTTTTGTGAATCAGTATAGTGAAGCCACATTTTATACCCAAAAAGGTTTTTGACAATGGATTTCGGACATGTGTCTGTCGTCAGGGCTATGGGGCACTGAATGTCAAGCCACTCGCTGTGCATTACCGTCATTTATCGCAGCATAGCACCAGGACAAAGCATACAGAAATTTAACAACAAGATGCATGCCACTCTGAGAACCAACCACTAATGCCACAGCAAGTGGCTTGCCATTCAGTGCCCCATAGCCCTGATGACGGACACATGTCCGAAATGCATTGGCAAAAACCCTTTTTGGCACTGAACAGTTGGGCACACTTCATGCCTCACTATAAAATTTTGAAAAGTGGCAAATCAAAGATTTAATCGTCTATTAATTGATATTGATGTTTTGAATACTTGGAACTTCATTACAATCCACCAGCAACTCCATAGGAAAGCGTAACAAGAGCACACTTAGGACCAGATTGAGTTCCGGTTCTTTCTTTACACAAATAAATGCAAGATGCCATTACAAACCCACCATCTCACACATAACTCCAAAATAGAGAAAGCAGTCAAATGAATATTGGCTAAATCATACATTAGAAACTAGACATGCAGCTGTACAAACAAAGTAAAGCCGACAGAACAAATGTAGCAACCTGTTGATATTATTACATTTCAAATAGCATGTGTATTTTTTCAGCTACAAACCAGTACAATGAGCTAAACTGTCTAAGACTATGAGGCTTATAATTGTAGAAAACTCTGAATCTTGAATGCTGAAAGGACTTTCTTGTTTTGTGCAGGTGGACCACTTTTTTATCGTCAGTGGAGTTCTTTGACCTTCTAACTCTAACTTGTATTAACAATTGGAATATTCCAGAATCAAAAGTGCTCTGGAGCCTGAAACTTACACACATTTCTGATTTTATTATGTTTATTTGCAGACTGCCTAAAGTTAAACTGCTTGGGTCCTTGTTTTGACCGTTTATTGAAAACGGGAATGAGAGCATTTTCTTTCTCTGCCTCCATTGTTAAGGATGTGGGGGACAACCCTGCAATACTGAGGCTGCAGATATCAAACATAGGGAGCGGGGGACACCCCTGCAGCCCCCTTCCTCCTGTTCAGTATTTTCAGACCTCCATTATTCACAAAAATTCAAACTAATGGTAGTGACCAAATTCTGTCAAATCTACCCTGCGTTCACATCCTTTCAAACAATTTGGGTAATACTGACCACTGTGGGAGGGCCAGGGAGTAGGAGAAGAGAATACACTGTGGCTGTTTAATGGTGCATGGAGTGGGAGCCCAGGCAGTGACTTTGATGTAACTGGTGGAGCATCATGCTTGTGGAGAGCTGTGATGCTGCATCTTCCATCAGAAGTGGTCAATCAGGAGGCCTTCCAGCGTGTTTTACTGGAGAACCAGGATCTCAAAGAAGCCTTGCATCAAAGTAAAAGCATGATGTGGCAATGCTACAATGAGTTTGTACACTCCCAGGCCAATCAGAAGGAAGAAACATTATTCCTCATGTGCAAGTTTTCTGTAGCACGTCAGCTAGTGGGAAAGATGCATTCAGAGAGAGCCAGAGTAAAGAAGCAGGAGCTAACAGAGTTGTCACTGAAAAACCAAAAACAGGTGTGTATTGCAGTAAGGGAGACCAGCGGGATCCTGTGCACAGATGATGAAATGTTTACAGAGCTGCCAGCTGAAGCTTCTGGACAGGCGTCATCGGGCGAGACAGAGTTCATTTGATTGTTGAAGGGGCGAAAATAGCAGCTGGAAGAAAATGTGAAACATCTTCAAGAAAATAATCAAAGACTTGAGCAAGAAACAATTGATTTGCTAACTGCAAACCAAGAACTTCATAGCCTCTGCCGGAGCATGATCCAGTACTGAAGTAGAGAAGGGGGTTAGGGAAGAGAAAACACTGGAAAAAGAGACACTGCAGGTTGCAGGGGTCATGGTGGTCATGGAGGAGCTGCAGAGAAGCTGAAGGATGCTGATACAAGGAACGAGATGTTGAAAATGAAGCTGGAATCGTTCCAAGGAGAAGTGATAATTTTATTTATTTTTTATCTTGCAATTTGTGTAGCGCGCCTATTCTGAGGGCATCTAGGGGATAAGTAAGGAAAAAGAGGGGGTGACAATATCTGAGCAAACCATCCATACCCTGAAGCAGCAAGTGGGGCAATTGGTGGAGGACAAGGCTGCGGTGAAAGCCCAAGTCACATCTCTGCTGGGGGAATTGCAAGAGTGCGAAGCAGACGTTCACACGTTGGAGGACAGACTTCGAATTGCCAGTGATGTATACTTTCAGCTGGAGCAGAAGAAGGATGCTCTTCAGTGGCAGCACAGTGTGAAGGTGGATCCGTTCCTGGTGCAGGTGCAAGACCCGGAGACTGTCCTGAAGATGGAACGCTAGAATGCTTCTGAGTAGAATAGAAAGTTGCCCCAATTACAGGCTGCATACCAGAACCTCTTTCAGGAATATGACGCCCACATCAAGAACAACATGGAAAAAGCAAAGAGGAATGAGGTGATAGATGGACATGTGGATGACCTAAATCAGCAGCTGCTGCAGGTAGAAGAGGCATTGGTGGCAAAGCAGGAGCTAATCGTCAAACTCAAGGAGGATGTAGAGCATTACAAAACTAAGCTAGAGACTATGTACTTAAAGCCCAGGGTGACATCTACAAGGTAGATATTCATGCTGAGAGCTACATGGGCAGATGGAACGTTTGCAAGAGCAGTTACATTCCGCGCTGGTGGACCCCCAATAACATACCCCGTGAATCCAGTGCCATACCCCCTTCCAGTTCCAGTGAACTACCACATGCACCCAGGTGCGGGCCGCATGCCGAGCGAAAAACAGCTGGACTTCTGCTGCCCCAAGTGCCAGTGCAAGGCACTAGAGATGGACACACTGCAGATCCACTTAATGGATTGCACCGAGTGAGAACGTGCAAAGCATTAGGAGAGGGGATTCAACGGCTGACTGCACAGTGGAGGTGGGAGGCTTCAAGACTTCACTTTTCACAGGTGGACGAACGCAAGTGAAGTGTCTTCTGTAGCTTTTAAGCAGACAGAGGTTCTGGAGAAAATATGGCTGCGTCTGGCCCAATGCTATGGGATGTTCATTCGTCTACAGCACAGAGCAGGCATCATACTTCACGTTTGCAGTATGAAACAGATTGCCAGTCTGAGCCGTAGATATTCACAGAACTACTAGTTAACGGTTGTCACTAAATGCGCTTCTTAATATTTTGAAGGGAAAACAAGTTAATACTCTTGCTTTCAGGTCCTACTTGTGCACCTGCTTATTACATACCAGATGGCATATATTTTAAATTTTCTAACTTCCAGTGAATGTTTGTTTAATCATATTGTCTATGGTTTTAAAGCGTTTTACACGTTAACGTGAAATGTACAATATGTACCTCCTTATTTATGTTTCTGTGCCAACTTAAAATTCAGGTCTTTAAATAATGACACTTATATAGGCCATCCCAGCATTTTGGAGCAGCCAGGATCCAGTCGCACAGCATAAACTGTATAGGCTGTATATTGAAGATCTGACCAACCTTTAAGAGGAATCACACTATTCTGACAATCATTGGCTGGGTTGTGGGGGTGATGCAAACCTGGGCCAACGCTGGTGGGATAGTCCTCTCTGTCATTGACAATTCATGAAGTTTAAATTCTCACTGGCTAACTTGATCTGAAGTGCAGTCTACATCTCTTTGTACATAACAGTCAAATTGCCCTGTAGATTTCACTAAAACATGCTCGATTTCACTGGTTGGCACACAACACATAGCAATGTCTAAGACTGAACCCAATGTTGCCCACATTAGTTCAGTTACTACCTCAGCCTTTCATTTAAAAGGAAATAATGAGCATTGTTCACCACTGAACTGACAGGGTTTAGGGTGTCATTTGCTATTCGTGGTATCTTAACTCTACACACAGTGCTCTGTAAACCCAATGCTCTTCACTTTATTTTTTTCAATACATCTCAATCTAATATTGATGTTGATTGATGAATTATTTTGTGTCTGGCCTCTATTGGTCGTGCCTTGAAACGCTTGTGTATAGGCGCGTTCTAAAAGCCATATCATGTCATATTTTCAATAAAATATCACAGTACAATCATTCATAAAGGGTACATTGGAGCCTTTGCCTTTTGGGAGTTATTCCTTTTATAAGACAGGGAGAAATCATAGCGAATAATAACAGATAATGTTTCAACACTTACTTAACAACTTCCCAGTCACCTGCAGCCCAAAAAAAAAAGGTTCTGGAGAAAAACCCATCAACAAGAAGAACTCATCACCTTGAGGACTTTTTACTCAGCACACGTAACCATCATTACCACATCCAAAGCAAACTGCTGCACAGCAACAATCTTGGAATCATCCAGCAAGAGCCAAGTGATATTCCAAACCCTAAAACAGTGCATCAGCCCACCCTGCATGTGCCAGATTCCACAGACAAGTGCTACATTATCAATAACTTAGTCACGGGCAAGATAGACACAATAAGGCAACACATTTACAGCTTTAACCACACCTCAGGTTTCCTGCCCATACACCCCACAACATATGATAAACACATTCAGAACAATTACACCAGAATACCTGATCAACAGTCTAGCTGAGCTCATAGCCACGTCCTTCAAGGATGTCAGCCCCCCTAGAATTACCCAAGCCCCAAATCCTATCCCCTGTCATCTTCAATCTCAACATGGGACCTGTGAGGAGACTGAGTTGCAGCACTGATGTCAAGATAGACCACTGAACAGATCATACACAGTTGTATCTAAAGATATATTGCATCAACAAAATTCAGAGACAAGAGTACCAACTGTATCTCATGGAAGTCTGGATGTGAAGAGTCTACCCAAAACCCATCCAAGGCAATCCCACTCATCATGCACAAGCCCTGAAATGACTGACTGAAAAGTAGCTTGATGGATTCACGTCGCACCTTTTTACACAGTGTAACATGTCTTGTCTTTACCATAAATGGTGACTCTAATTTAAAACACAGATTGCCAAGAAGAATCAAACAGAATGGTAGCAGCTTCTACGTCTCCAGTAGGTCAAGCAATTCATCTCTGTTATGGGTTTAAGAACAGGCATCAAAGTCATGGCCATTTACTACCTTGACAGAGGCATATGGCTTCTCGTTGGAGTCCAAGATGCAACAATACCGCTTTGGCAATCTGAAAGTCGTTGAGCACACTACAGCATAAACTGAATTTTCAACCATACCATCCCCATGTTCAAAGAATTAAGTGGCTACCCCTTCAAATATAATTTATGTTCAACACATCATGCTTTACAAACTCCACTCTAATTGGCTAATAATCACTACATACCTAGAAGCCAGAACACAAGCGTGGTCCTGATATCATACGAATGGAAGCAAAGAACTACACAAGAGAATAAAATAGGCAACTTGTTTACTGCTATGCATCTCGTTTTTGGAGCAAGTTTCCAATGCAGGTCTGACTCTTGCCTACATCCTGCCCTTCAGACAGAACCTGAAGACTCAACTCTTCAATGAACATCTTGCCAGTCAGGAATCCAGCCCCTCTTCACCCTACACTTTCCAGCTACTTTAGCTTCTCTCTCATCCTACCTGTAACTCCCTAGATGCGTACCCTATGAAAAAAGTCCCACACATTTGCAGTTTCTACTCCCATGTTCACCACAAAGTTATTGTATTGTTGTTCCATTTTTAGTTTTGACAGTTAGGACGCCAGAAGTAACAATTTGTGTCAAACAATTAGTTATACACTGTGCCCCTTGGAAGGGATGCTTATGTTTGGTCACTGGGTGGCAGTTGCCCGGCTCAGTAGCACTACTTATGATGAAAGGATGTAGAAGAACTCTAAGAGAAGACACGAAGACTCAACCTCCCAAAACCTCAGTATCTAATGCCACAATGGGACCTCACTAGCTGTCTCACTCTATATCTCGCACCTATGCACACACTCACACACACACAATTAGGCTGCCATACAGGCATTAATAACAGTATCATTGTGACATATCCAACATAATTAACTCCATACCCTCCATGCAGATCTATTTTTATCATTAGCCCTTGTTCAGAATTACCTTTTCCCCGATTCATTTGGCATTGAATTGTTCGCGGACTCACCATTTGCTGAACTAGCCTTGAAGGCAGGTCCAGCCTGATACAGCCTGATATGCACATGCATAGTTATCATGCCTGCTAATTGTGGGCTATCCCATTGACAATGTTTGGCCTTCTTCATTCTCAGTATAAGAGCTCACACACTTTTTGGAAAATGTTGAAACACTTGGGGTTCACCCTAATTTAGTAAAAATAATGCAGACCTGTACCCCATGAACTCCGTCTCCAGGGAGATGCTGAACCACATTCAAGCATCATGCATGATGGCAAGACCTGATTAACACTTGTCAGGGGCTTTTGCTTGGTACTCTTGTTCAGAGGTTAATTGTCTGGCGTTGTGGTGCTGTGTCATTCTTTTTGGTGGTAGCAGACATGCAGCAGGTATGCAAATGGTTATTCCTTCTCTGACGTTGTACAGACGGTTACAACTAAGTGTGACAATTCCTGGTGGGTTCTCATCACATAGAACAGGTTACTCGTTCTTGTTACACTAATACAATTATCAAATGTCCTGTTTACTTTGTGTTAGATATGTGTGTTTATTTTTGTATATGTTTGATAGGCACATGATAGCAGGGCGCCCATGTCATATATTTTAGAATGCACACCTATATGCTCTAAAGACCTCTTTAAAATAGCTCTTACTTTGTACCTCCAGTGCCCAGCCTGTCCTTTCTTTTGACCAGTTACTATAGTGCCCCTATCACCCCACAACAGACATACACACACTGCATAGTTGGACATCTTACGCATAAGCTAAATGAAATCCTGGCTGACCTAAGAAGAAATATAATAAAATAAATGCATGTATTGGTATAGAAAGGAATTGTATACATTACAGGGTATGTGGTAGCAACCCTGTAGTTATGGTTTACTTGCTCAACCAATAGGAAGAACAGTTATTCGGTGGCTTATATCTTTAGTGCATTCAACAAATCCTCAAAATAACTTTGCAAAAAAAAAAAATATATATAGAGCCAATCCTCATTAGTTTGAGAAGGTTTGTGTGGTTTCGTCAAGGTGGGGAACTTATAGCGGGGGGTCCCAAAACGTTTGAAATCCATGTAGAAATGATTGGACAAAGAATGTGCTTGCAGCTATAGTCCAATCTGCTGGATGGATGTGCACCAAAAGTAATCTTGTTTTGTTTATTTCATCTAACTGTACATATGTTTATCTGTCTGTATCTAAGTAATGTGCCCAGTTGCCTCACGGCTCGGTGCACTATATAAATAAAATACAATACAATACAATACAATACAAAAGTGCGTGAGGAACAGCGGGCTGGTCCCGAAAACATGCTTTTGCATATTTTGGAGTTAAACCTCCCAGTATGATTTTTTTTAACATGCCAACAAAGTAGGTCACAAAAAAAGTAGTCATATCTGCATCCGGTCCACAGACTCACTTTCTGATGTGGTGTCCGCAGATGCATCTGGGCCAATGGAGGTCTTGCACAATGTTCGCAGACTTTAAACACATGCAGTGATTGGTTATTGAAAAATGTGACCTGTGTCAAACATTTTGAAACAGATGCCATATTGAATCCGTGGACCACTGTCTTTGTCCAAGTACAGCGCAGTGTGAAAACCATCTGGATAATACATTTGGAGTTATTTTGTCGATGGAAGAGTGTCTGGGAAGGATGGGGGAGTGGAAAAAGTTGAGATGTGACCTTTTTAAAGGTTAAAATGGCTTTGCATGTGCTGTCTGCAGCTGTATGCTGAACTGTGGACATGGACATGTGCCCACAGAGAACATTGGAACTGTGAGGGGTTCTGTGTTTTGGTAGTTTTAAACATATTTTGATAGTAAAATCAAGTGGGGTGACTCTTGTTTTTTGAAGGTGTAATGTGCATATTTATGTGGTTGAATTGCATTGTTGTGGCTGTGGCCAGTGGCCAGATTTGTGGGCGTATCTGGACACTGGTCATGGCTACAGTAATATGTGTATATTAATTATGACTATTTTAGGAGGAGTATACTTTATGTGTAATAAGGTGGAAGGATACTATTGAAGTGTATGTAGTCTTTATAATCCTACTAGAATTGAGCATTCTGCATATGGCTACAATAGTTTGTCCTCAGTGTTTATGGCTACAGTAATATGCTGATAGAAATGGATAGTGGCCATGGATGATTAGTTGAATACTTTAGAAAGGCTGGAAGGTAGAATTGTAGACACTGGCAAAAGGTATACTAGATCATCCTTAGTAATTATGGCTATAGTAATATGCAGAGAATAATTGATACTGGGTGAGGATAATTACTTGAATATGGTAACAAGGCTGCAATCTGTGTTTGTTTTCATTGTAAATGAAAAAAAGTATTATGTTTTAAAATACTTTGAAACATTTAAGTACTTACATTGGTAACAATGTATCTACTTTGTTATCCCTCATAAATAGTACATTGTATGTAGTATGTCTGGTGCAACACTTGTGCTTGGTACACTTTTGTTGTATTAGCATGTAGTAATCATTGGGTCATTGGGAATAAATTCCATGGTGGATTGAAGAAAAAAACATTGTATGCAGATACAGTTTCTGACATTTATTCCATTGGTGACGGTGCACGGTACAAATACCTTTAACATTAACATTAACATTAACATGGTTTTAAAGTGTACTTCTAACATAATATATTTTTGTGTTTCAAGTAGTAAGATACCCATTGGCATAGTCTAACTGTATTGGATAATATAAGTGTGATGGCATGTTCGAAGTGTTTTATCATTAAGGGTATGCTTGAAGTAGTTAGATACCCATTGGTGTATTCTAAATGTATTGGATTTTAAAGTATGTCTATACTACTATGGATGTATTTTTTAAGTATAAGTGTTATAGCATATTTGAAATGCGTTGTAATGCAGCATTTGTTTAATGGAGTGAGATAGCCGTTGGCATATTCTAACTGTGTTTGATTTTAAAAATACTATTGCAGTACTATAGTTGTATAAGTAAGTATAAGAATGATGGCATGTTAAAATGTATTGTAGTGAAGAGTATGTTTAAAGTAGTTAGATACCCATTGGCGTATTCTAACTGTATTGTATTTTAAAAGTACAATTTTACTACTATGTATGTATTATGGAAGTATAAGTGTTATGGCATGTTTGAAGTGTGTTGCAATGACGGGTATATTTAATGTTGTGAGGTACCTATTGGAGTATTCTGTGTATTGTAGTTATTAAGATGTATTACTGTAGTTTAATGAGTGCATTTATGTTGAAGGATTATTAAGTAGGCATTTGTTAGATTTGCTGGTAACCTATATTTTTGAGTAATGGAAGAGTCGTTACATGCAAACCAACCACTTCTGTTTTTCCACATATGCAGTATAATGGCTTGAAGTGGTTGTGACAAAAGTGTGGTATAATAAGAACAAGTTTTCTTGCCAAAAGATACAAGGCTGTGTATGAAGCTAGTGAGCTTTCAATTGTGTTTGGCAGCAACTGCACTGTATCTTAGAAACATCATTATCACATATTGGCCATGTGAATGAATTCACATGCTGGAGTTGTTGTCTGAATTGCAAAAAAGCATAATATGCCATTATTTGTATTCTGCAGAAGCTCGTGAAATGGAATAAATTCAGATTTTGGTATGGATACATACACACAGTCATTCAGTAGGGATGTGCTCTTGTGAAACATGGTTGCAGTGAGTGAGTGCATGTATTTTTCCACATGTATGAAATCTGGAAGATTTCATTTATAGGGATGTTTTTGATTTCTAGTACTTGCAGTAAGTACAGTAGGAATTCTTGTAGATCTTCCTGTTTGTTTATACTGAATTGTTCAATTCCTGCACATTAGTCCAATTCTTTCCTTATACCTGAGACACTGTAGATGCTGTCAGGATTATTTGTGGCATTTGTGTGAAGTACAAGCATTTGCAAACACAACTGGTCCGAGCCGTTTAAGTACATGTTCTGAACCGTTGGTGGCAATCGATTGAATGCCACATTTGCAATGCAAATTACTCCAGCTGGGTTGCTGAATTGAAATGGACAACAGTCTGTGCCTTTTGAAGGATCTGCAGTTGTTTTTGGACCAGGGAGTTTTGTGCTCGTATAATTTGAAGGGCCTGTAGTTGTTCTTTGTTTTTCCTGTTGCATTGCAGGGAGATCTAGTATAGTTGCTGTTTGTATTAGTTCTCTTTTTAAAGGTTTAGTTTTTAAGGTACAAGGTTAATATCTAGATGGGTGGTGTACAGTGTAAAGTTGCACCTCCTACGTTGTAGTCAGATACACCTGTTGGGGCTGTTACAACATCTGAAATATGTGTTAGCCCTTGTGGAAATGCCTTTAATTAAGAAGGTTTTTCCAGAACCAGCTTCACCTACAAAGATTTATAAGTTTTACAGCTACAAGTGTTTCATTCATGTTTTAGTCTAATTATAATTATTATAATTGTTTTTTATATAATGCGCTTCACTCGCAGCTTCTCAAGCTGCTTCCGAAGGTGCTGTTTGGCTGTGGACTCCGCTATTTTGCTGTTGTTGTTTTCAATGCTGGATTGCCTGATATTTACTACCATGCCTGCACGTTGGAACTTTGGGAAAACAGAAATCCTGGTATGGAGTACTGCACTCTACAATGAGTTGTATGAACTTATGAAGTGATATTGTGGCCACTCTTATTAGCAGATGCTAATTTATCGTTTTACAGAATTGCAGGGAGCTGTCACAGTAACCCCGCCTTGAGCCCGCTCAGTATCAGAAGAACCCAACCTTTATTACCCAGACTGCAGTGCTTCAGTGCACGCTTCACTCGCAGCTTCTGAAGCTGCTTCCTAAGGTGCTGTTTGGCTGTTTGTTGCTTGCGTACAGCCACAGCTTAAAGATGTAGAAGTAACTTTTAAGGCAACATGCTGACAATTGGTTTTATATTTATTAAGCTATCTTAGTTTATTTATTTATTTATATATTTATTTATTTATTTATTAATTGCCTTTTGGTTCGAGTGAGTGTCCCGGCTTGATGAGATTGCCTTCTGAGTCTGACAATAAATCACGGAAGTAAGATATTTTAATTTTGTAAATCAAACCAAAATTGTATTTCGATTGTTTTGGCAGTAGACAAAAAACCCCACTAACTTGTTATGTACATGCTGAAAAGCGTGATGCCACCCTTTATCACCCAGGTAGCAAATTGTTCCAAAGTAAACAAATGGGTAGCACACCACGCAGACGTGCTGCCTCGTGTACTGCAAGTAGTACGAAATCGCCTCACAGTACTCCCTGCGCACCCAACATACAACAATTATTTTTTAAAGAAGCAAGAGCACTGCACTGTAAATTTGGGGGAATTCAACCAACAACCTTTTTTGAATTTTCAAAAGGTGCACTTGAAACTACCGCTAAAAACATGTTTTGGGTTTCAGATAACACTCTTATAAATGGCGCTGAGGGTACATCCCTGCCATTTATCCAAAGTAATCTTCCTAAAAGAAACAAAGAGGGTGGTAGTTCCGCCCCCATAAACTCAATTGGGTGATAAGAAAACGAGATGATCCATTTTCCACAAACATCTAATGGTGTTGATGGCCCAGTCAGAGCCATCACAGCCCCGTTAGACCAGGCCACACGGATGGTATTGTCGACTGAAACAAATTGAAATTCCCAATTACCATCAGGCCCACATATGCACACTATACAACATGCTGTCATAGAATTGACCTCAAACTCTTCCTTATTAGAGGGAGACGAGAACAAACACTCGTTGCATTTACCAGAGGTATCCTACATTTACTCTGGAAATGCTTCTGAGTTATTAGCTTTGTTTGCAGCACCAACCCCACGTAGATTTCCTACACTGCAGACCACTCTCTGAGCATTTCAAAATTAAACCTGAATGTTTCTGCCTCTGTTTTGATTGAGACAACTCTTCACGCCATGAACTTAGCTATATCTTCATTATCTAAATTATTTGAATCATTAGATCAAAAATTGATTCTTCAAGAGAAACAAATTGCGAAACTAATTAGATGGCAAGCTACACTCATGCAACTTAACACAAATAACATCATAAAAGAAGAAAAAGGAACAAGAGATATCCTAAGCACACAATCTGTATTACCTTCCTCTGTCATAATAAAATCGACAAATGAAGAAGTTAGTATTCTACCAGCGTTCCCCCAAGTAATTCACTCTGATCCGTTGTCCATACAACATGAGAAAGAAAATGCGGGAGATGCCGCCAATATGATAACCCGAATACCCTCAACATAAAACCAGATGATTACAAATAAGAGTATAATATTTTCTCTAAAAATTGCCCTAAGAACTCTGAGACTAATTGCATAGAATATAAATGCAAAAAAGAACCTGCAAATCTGGTAATAATGCTTTACAATCTGCAACTAAATCCTTTTTCAAGGCTCTTTCCTCCATTAAATGCATTGGATGAGGCTGTATAACCACAGTCATATCTAAAGTTTGATAGTACAGGCTTGCGGGGTCAAGCATCCCAGATTGAGTCGTGTATGAAGTTGCAGCAACCAGCCATTCCGCTGGAGCTGAAAGTAAACTAGCAAACTCAGCCTCATGTACCACTTTCTTCACAGCCCAATCAAAATCTGTCCTTTATATTAAAGGGCCATTAACCAGGAATGAAACTGAATGTAATGCACTCTTTAATCATCAGGTGTAAAGATCCACCTAATGACAAGTATGATCTTAATCGCAGCAGTATACTTGCCTTTTTTTCAGACATACCAGCATTAGAAGATGCGGATATTGATCAAGTAGAATTCATCCTGCACGGCAATCTTTCTATAGCTCAAATTTGGGTTGCTTCTAGAGTAGTTTTAAATACAATATGGCTTGCAAAAAATGAATTAAAAGAGTTGGGTTTCGATCTATTGATCGACGAGACTGGAGCCCCTATGCTTTCAGGCACCTAAATTGGTAAGGAACAAATACCCTTACCTACTGTCATAACTCAAACATCCACATATGAAGTATATTCAGGGCCAAAATGTAGGTGTTCCCAGATGTAACTAAATCCCTTGAATACTGTAATACTTCTATGCTTGATAAATTGGAATACCAGAGGCTACACTCATTTAACAAGGAATGTAAATACCAAGTTAGAACAGCATGACATAATCCTACTCCGGGAGACATGGCTTCTAGAACAACCTGTATGGGAACATTTTGACATAATTTTTAATCCAGCCATACGTTCCATGAAAAACCGACCTATGTCAGGGCCCTTAGTTGCCTTAAAAAAAGCACCGAAAATGTTCTAGAACATCAGTCTGCCCCTAATCGGTACATGCAACTAATCATAATTAAGATAAGAAATATTAGCTTTGCCATTATAAGTATTTATTGGAATCTGGTGGCAATATTATCAAATGTTTTTTTCAACAATTTTGGAATTGTTATGGATGGAGATTATTCAACTCCCATCTTACCCGCAGATCATTTTGGCAGGGGATCTAAATTTACATTGTTTGAAACACCCCTCCAAGGTAATCGACGGCAGACTGACCAGGTGGAACACTTTCACTGATACTAAAAACCATGTCATGCTAAATGGTTCAAGTCTGGAGGATACCCCTCCACATAATGCCTGGAAACAAGGCAAAACAGGAGCAGTTATTGACTTTATATTTGTTAGTAGGGAACTGTTTTCTGCCGTGCAGTTGCTTCAAGTGAATCCATCACAAGATAGTGATCATGAAATTTTGAACTTAAAATGGCAACTAAATGGTCACTCAAAGAAGAATGTGAAATCCATGTTAATTAACAATGAGCATAACAGGCTATATTGGTCTGAAGCAAATCTAGCTCATTTTAGCATTGCTTTACAAAGATAAATTGTAAATGAGAAAAATACAGATAATCATAATCCTTTTTGAATAAAGCAATTTATTACAGTTGTTTAAATCCACTAATAAAACGAGGAAAAATCACTATTCCTCTCATGAGTTTGATATCTCGGCACAAAAACTAAAATCCTCCCACCGATGAGAAAAACAAATTGCACTAGCTTTACCTTTACAAGTGTGATGCAAATCCCTCACACTAATAAAGACTAGACATAAAAATTGGATGAAAGCCCATCGGGCTAAATTATACCAAAATGATGGAGAATGTATGTTACGGAAAATCAGTTAAAACAATTCTGCCCAAATATGGGCTTTAATTAATAAGACCAATCCAGACTCACAGATCTCCTTAAAAATTAATGATGTTTCAGCAGTTCAATGGATTTCACATTTTTCAAAACTGTATGCCACTCCTGAGAACTCTGTATCATGTTCGGTCCACCAATATAAAAATCAATTTCATTTAAAGTTTTCTGTTGAAGAGATTTAATACTTTATTAACAAATCAAGCAGTTCTCGGGCACCTGGCCCTGGCAGTCTTTTGAACCAAATGTTGAAACAATACCCTGAATTATGGGCTAAGATTCTTTTTCAGTTGTTTTTCTCAAGTCATGTATTCTCAAAAATTCCCATTAGCATGGTCTCACTCTGTTATCATCCCGGTGTACAAGAAGAGTGACAGGCAAAACCCGGCCAACTATAGACCCATCGCACTTCTTGATACTCCGGGAAAAATATTCACGAGGTTTATTTTACAAGATCTACAGGCTTGGATTCAGTCTGCAGGACATTCTGATATATTTCAAACAGGTTTGTCCCAGGAAAAGTCACAGCGATTAATATAACTTCGATCAATGCTGTCAAAGCCTTATGTGAATATCAAAACCAACCCCTTTTTCTGGCTTTTCGTTGATTTTAGAGAAGCTTTTGATTCTATAGATAGATCATTACTACTGAATAAACTGCAAAAAATGAGGTGCCACGAGTCACTAATTAAATTGATTGCACTCTTATATTCAAACAGTTCCATCCAGGTACGAATCTCTTTAGATGGCCAAATGACCTCTAAAATCCTGACCTTTTGTGACTTGAAACAGGGATGTATCTTGTCCGCCACAATTTTTAACCTGTTTATTTTAGATATGAGTGCTAATTTTACTAACATAAATTCTGATGCTCACAAATGAGGACATATGCAAATCACATGTATTCTCTATGCAGATGACCTCATTCTAATCTCTAAAATACTGAATGGCAGGGATTGATTACAGGTTTGTCCCATTATGTCCAAGAAAATCACATGTACCTAAAACCCAAATCATGGAATGTGTCCAAAGGAAGCGTCATTCTCAGAAATCAACCATTTGGACATTCCAACAGTCAAAAATTATTATTACTCCGTATTATAAATATTTGGGAGTAATTATTACTAATCGAGTGAATGACATTGTGTATGTTAATGATCTAAACCACAAAACACAAACACTCTCCTCTCAAGCTAAGTTATTACTCTATAAATTTGGCAAGTTTACTTGTTCACCTGTGCTAGTATTTTACATGCAAAAGGTTTTGCCCATTGTTACTTATGGCTCTGAGACAAAATTCCCAAGAGATCGTATCTTTTGGGATCGGTTAGAGGCCAAGTTCTGACAAACAATTTTTAACTTGCCAAACTCAGCACCTATCTCATTGATTCGATATGAATTAGGAGCACTGTCATTGTTCTCCACTTATGCTTGGAAATTATGCACACTTTTGAGGAAATGCCTGATCTCTGTACATCTTTCTGATCTATCGTGCATTTTAGCCATGTACTTCCTTAAATCTGAACACCCCTTTCCCAGTAAGTGGACGTCTTTCATTTTTAATTTGTTGGTGGAGTCAGACATATCTATTTAATTACTAATTTCAGATCCAAAATGAGCATAAAGAAAATTATACCAACATGATTGGATTTGTACTATTGAACAATGTACTACCTACAAAGATTTCAGTATAGAACTGTTTGGCTATAAAAAAGTGAGAAAAATAATTGCATCATACTTGTGCAAATTTCTGTCAGGTCATTTTAGAAATCTTTATTTATGGCACACACAAGACATATTATGCAGACGTGGCCAAATACAGAAACATGAGAATATTTGTCGATTTTGTAATCTATGTGAATATGAAGAAACCCTAAAACATCTAATTGTAGTATGTCCCAATCTCCAGGTGAAGCAGTGCAAGTATTTTAAAATCTTATTTGAAAATCATAAAATGTTATCTTCCGATGCTCTTTGGATCAGAATGTTTGGTGCTAGTCGTCAAGCGATCAGATTCGCCACAATTCAATTTTTGTTAGAATAGAATTTGAACATAGAAGAAATGAAATAGCTGACTTTGTGAGAACAATTATATGATAATAACATGAAAAGAGAGTTTATAAATACTATAAAGGCACTAATATATGTAATGTATGTAAAAACGCATAAATGTCTTTTTATTTTGTTTTTATTTAACATCTCTCTGTTTTAATACTCAAAAGTCATATTTTATCAAGTTTAAGTACATCGATAAAGATATAATAATATTGTAAATAATGAGGTTTATAAGCAAGGACCTGGGGAATTCGAACCTGTGTATTTCTGTGTGGTCTTGCTTCAAAGACGAGAGTGTTGCATACTATCCGTAGCAGTTCAATTTCTTCTGTGACTACTAGATAAATGGCTGCTCATCATTTAGCTGTCATTTGAGAACTGACAAATCTTATTCAGATTGTTTAGATTGATACATGGTGTTTCTACCTCAGTCATGGCTATTTCTTCTTAATTTTGAATGAGTGGTTCTCCATCTACAAAGTGAGACTGAATATTTGCCAGTTTTCTCATCTGGCATAACATTGTTTTTGTAGGAGTAGGTTTGGGCCAGATCGCTGAGACACTTGTGTTCCAAAGCAGTGGGCCTCATTATAAGTTTGCCAGTTTGGCAAACTACAAGTTGTGCTTGTGGGTGCCATTCTGCCTGCCAGGTCAAACCTTGTGGGCAGAGCAGCACCCGCAAGCACAGAATGTCGGATGCACCGGCACTGTTATTAATGGTGCCGATGCATCTGACCTCCCCATTCCCATTCAGCCCTATGGGGACAAATGGGAATGGGGAGCAGCTTTTTTACGGTGCCAGCGAATGGGCAATTACCTGGTCCGGCCGAGTCGTAATGACCCTGTAATTGCCCATTTGCGGGTGCCGGAAAATATTGCAAATTTGATGGCAGCCTGCTTTACCGGAAAGGCTACCGCCAAACTTGTAATGAGGCCCAGTACTTTGGTTTGGATAGTATGTGTCAATTCAATTCTTTCCAAAATGTGCTCGCTGTTGGGATCGTTTCTGGTTATTGTTTCTATCTCTTGGTAGGATTTGAGGACCCTTTTTTGTGCACATTTTAGCAAGAGAATCTTGTTAGATGTCCAATATAAGGCTGTGCATATTACACAATCTGCAACTTCGTAGGACCCGCATTCTCTATGTGACAGCATTTTCATTCCAAAGCTGTGTTTTGAATGTCTATATTTGCATTCCACAAGATCGCATTGCAATCATTGATATACTTGGATGCTTTATATCTTTCAATGCTGTATGTTTTTTTAGGGAATTTCCTGTTGGATTGTTTAGCGTGTTTTGGGGGCACAGAGCGCAGCACCACTGCACAGGATCAATGTATAGCATGTTTTTTGAAGTGCAGCACCACTGCATGGGTTTGATGCATTGATATAATGTGGTACAGCAAGACATGTGCTATTGAGCATTTATTTTATGCAGCGCCACTGCATGGGTTTAATGCAATTGCTTCAAGCTATGTGTTGCCAGTGCAACATATGGATATGTAAATGAAGACAGGCTATACAGGTTAAAAACAAACCATTTTCTCATTTAAAAGCGCATTTTATTTTTCATATTCAAAATGCACACCATTTTTTTTTCTTTTCATCTGAAATGCCTATGTTGCAAGAGACACATTTGAAGATTAATGAACTAATATAATTAACCGCATTAACATTATTCTAACTTCTTAATAATATAATGTGTTCTTCACTGCAAAATGAGGCAGGCTGAAACTCATTTCAGACTGTGTGCAGATTTTTTTTTCTTCTTGTTTTTTCTGTGCTCCTTTGTCCACAGTATTTTGCAGGAAGCAAGGATTCGAATAGCAGGAAATCAGTTTTATTACAGTTGCTTACTGTAAAGGATTTCTATTGTGCGCAGAGGGTGGATAGGGCATGATAGAATTTAATTGGTTAGGATCCTTTGGTAGGAGGTAACCAGAGTTTTCTTGTATAATCTCGGGGACGAAGCTGAGGAGATGACATCTTGACACAGCTCGGAGAAGGATTGGGTTGATAGTTGGGGGTGCCAGATTCCTAAAGCAGATTCAATACTGCTACAGAGGCTGGGATTTCCAGTCAACAAGTCCCAGTTCGAGTGACAGCAAATGCTTGTCCTTGCTGGGTGAACCCCTCCAGAAGGCGAACAGCCAAAGAAGTTACATGCTGAACAAGCCTGGTAATTATTTCGCTGAAGTGTGGGAGCTGTGCGTATGTGTGTGAAAATATTTAGTCAGAGCATGAGAGGAGATTCCTGTGTTTTAACCACATGTTGCAAATTGATTTCTTGTTCCTCGCCACTCTCCTTTCATTGTGTTACAGATAATGTTGTTACTGTAAGCTTTCCATTTATTTTTGTAAAAAAAAAAAAGTAAGCCCGTGTTGAAATGCAAGTTTTATAATAAAAAAAAAATTATCTGAAAGCAGGCGGGAAGTGTGTTTCATTTTATCTTGTCCTTTGTGCATCTATCATTATAACACTGGGAATACGGGAAGATCTTTGCACAGTGCAATTGTCATTTTTAAAAGTTGCTAAAAGATAAGACATGGCAGTAGCTGTGTACACATGAATCCATTCAGTATATGAGTGTGTGTGTGTTTTCTGAATGGAACATAATAATAACAAGATGAAATAGCCAGCTGCCGAAGGTCTATGAGTCGGCAGGAAGAGAGGCCCTGGACATAGCTCACCAAACGTAAATAAGTTGGTGATAAATACCACATATAGCTTGCTGTCGTAGATAAGTCAGTGAGAACAGCCCATGGTGGCACTCCAATTGGAAATGTGGTGTTTCTGAAATGCAAGCCTGAGGTCTCTCTAGTGATCACACGAACAAACTAAACAAAAATAAGGGGTTCTGGATATTGTGGTCATATATATAAAACAAAGGGTTTATGCTCACCCATAAATACCACCAATAACGCATACCAACATAATGTATACCACTAAATGTATCAGTGTGCTGAAATAATGTATGTATACTATAGTACTATATACCAAATCTAATCTGAATGCAAAGAGTGATTATTACTGAATTATTTTCATTTTGGCGGTAAGAAAATACAGCTAGGCCCCATATCTATACAAAATACCCTACATCCCCTTTATACTGTGCCTAATAGAAGACACCAAGCTACTTACTTGTCCTTTGGTGGAAACTGGTAAAGGGAAGCCAAAGCGACATTTGGTGTAGTATTTTCATTGTTTTTATATTTACGTTGGCAGTACTTTTTAGAAGCGTATGATTTGTGTACATAGGTCACTATGTGTGGATTCTGAAGTGATGAAACAAGTAAGGTATTTTTAAATGCATTGCAAAACAGTGGCATCACTGTCATAGCCAATTTGGGAGCATCTTTTATCCACAAAATCATGTGGATATGTGGCTATCCTCTGGATTTTCTCCAAAAGAAGTGTTTTCTTCTCTGAATGTAGTGGTTGTTTTATAGCAAATGAAGTGTAGCATGGCAATGAAACGATGGTCAAAGTATCTTGAAACATTGACAGGGGGATGACAACAGAGTTCTCCTGGTGTTCTTATGTCTATTCCGTCTTCATTTTGGTTTGCAGAGTGTAAGCCAAGAGATATGTGATACTTGACTGCCAAACTTCATGGGTAGCTGACATGTTTAGGAAATTAGATCCTGTTTTTAATGTGTGCGCAACTCTGTAACATAGAGTTGCTAGTTCACTTTCCAACATGAGGTAGAAAATTAATTCTACATTTTTTCTGAATCTTGGGTCTTCAGAATACATTTGTAAAGAATGATATTCTGATGGACTAATTTGTTTGGCTCTTTCATCATATCATCGTCCTTTTCCTGTAGGAAAGAGTAGAAAACAAGAAAGCGCTTCTATACTTTTCTCCCATATGCTCATTGGAAATCCTTTGGCTTGGCGGATTTAATATGTTTCTAATTCCTCTTTGATGGTGGCTTTGTAATGTAGTAGGTGAATTGTATAGTGGTGTAAAATGTTTCTTGCAGTAACCGGATCCGCATGTCGAAATTGCCCAGTTTGTGCTGAATGTTCAATTGTTTGGGTGGTTTCTTTTACATTTTCTTGTATGTTTATATCTTTGTAGTATTCATTGTTTTGTTTCATATATTCTAGGGCTTGACTAACTTTGTTTAAGTGAATTAGTTGTTGCCAATTATTTTTTGTCTTTTATTGGTACACCATTAACCAGTATAATTAAAGATTGTTTGATTGCCGTTCATACTCCTAGTGTTTCTACATTTTCTTTAAGATCTAATGGCAAATATACTGCAAAGCCACAAATGCCTTTCAGTAACTCAGGTGGAGACAATTTCCCAGTTTTATGTAAAAGGCGTATTATAGCTTGATATGGGTGACGAGGTGCCACCTTACTTGACTATTAGAACAAATAAGACCCCTATTGGACGTGCTCTTTTTAATTTCTTTTTTATTTGTTTTTGATTTCCAACTACAAAAGAAAGAAATCTTTCACAATTTTTCTTTTAAACAGTTAATAAAATCCAAAGTAAGTACAAAATACACAATGAGCAACTTTAAAATAGTAACATTTCAGACATCAATTATTACTCAAAGATCATCAGAAAAGGAAAGGAGGAAAGGGGAAAGAAGGAGGGGAAAAATGGATTGCCACAAGACGATATGTACAGCAATCAAGCTCACAGAAGGGGGATTTATAAGCCACTTTACACCCCTTTACTTATTCCTTTCAAGTATTGTAGCCTCAGTTTCTCAAGATCCCTGTCGGCAAGGGGGGGGGGACTGCTTCAGATGTCTGATCACCAACCTCCTTCCCTAATGTACTCCTCATCTCTTCCAACCCCGCCCTGGCCAGTTTTTCCAAGATTTTGTAAAGCCGGTCACATAAAGCTAGAATACGGCTCTGTGCTTGTCCCCCATCAGGATAGCCCAGCAAGACTCTGTGCCCTGTTCCATACCTAGGCCTCTGACACGTTCTTCCCTAAGTGGCGTGCAACCAAGAACCAGGTGCTTTGTTGTTTCTTTTTGTGCCGCATCCCGCACAGTCTACAACTAATATCTGTTGTCATGGCCTACCAACTTCCCACCTTTTCAAGTGTTGGTAGCTGGTTTAGTCTGAATCATAGTCACACCATTCGTCTCCTATAACACAGGAAAATAAGTATATTTCTTGGGATTGGTTCCCTCCTATATGCAAGCCTAGCGTATTCCCTGTACAGGCCTAAGTTTGGTATGTTTTCTCTTGTTTGCCCTAGTAATACTCAAACTGTTTTTTCTTTACCTTTGCCTAAATTAGGGTCAGCTCTTCCTCGATAGACCATATTTCCGTAAGCAACTTATTTTCAGTCTGGTAATAGAGTCTGCTGAGGTTCTAGTCTGTACCGTTCCCCATATTTCACACAGGGAGTGGGGTGGGGGGTCTAATAGTTTGGCATAGGACATCAATTTTCTCCACTCCGCCCTTGTGGCAAGCGAGACCAGACCAAACTTGTGTAGAATAATTGAGTTTGGGATGGATTTGGCCGGTCTTAAAGTTTCCTTCCATAACTTCCCTCAAAACATGTTTAGGTACTGTCCAAAGTCATTTAGACTTATGTCCAGACCATACAGGATGGTAGGCTCCACCTGCATTTGATGAAATGGAATGAGTGGAGTCAATGAGAAATTGCACAATTGTGCGTAGACCTGCCTCATCTTCGTGAGCAGAGGGCCATACCTGAGGTTCAGATAATTTATTCCACCTGCTCTAGATGTGGAATTTGAAACTTCGTAGCCCAAGTACGTTAATGCTGTAACCCTTTCTAGTGGTTCATCCCCCACTTTCCAATTAATCTTTTTTGGTCTTGTTTTCGTTGTAAAAATAAGTTCCCTAGATTTTTCCCCGTTTACCTTTAAGTTATTTTCCAACAAGTAACTGTGGAAGAGTGCCAATTTACTCATGGCTGTGAGGTCGAACAACACTACATCCTCCGCAAAAGCAATTCAGTCCAGTGTTGCCGACCCCAACTTTACGGCATTTGTTGTTCCCCCCGCCCAAATTGTATCCATGTTTGCGGTGTACAGGAGGTTTTAAAGGGTTGGGGCCACGACACACCCATCTTAACCCCACATGGGTCTCTATGTGAGGCGTCATGGCTCCTTCCCTGTTCAGTCTAACTCTGATGGATGTTCCCGTGTCGAGTAGCCTTAGCATTTTCACCATAGTTAATGGAATTCCGTCCCTCGAAAACTTATCCCACAATCGAGCACGACTAACGGTCTCGAAGGCACTAGCCATATCAATTGAGGCCATGTACAAGGTCCCAATTGATTTGTTCATCACTGCTGTTCTCATGTTGGCTAGGGTGAATGCATTTAGTGGAGTCCCCATACCTGTACAAAAACCTATCTGTGACTCCGACAGAATGCTTCATACCTTGATTTCTCTTTTAAGGTCTCTTAATAACAGGGTCCCATAGATTTTGCTGCTAGAGTCTAGGAGAGCTATTGGTTTAAAATTAGCTGGGTTTAGTTTCCACGTATCTGGGATTCTTAAGGTGTCATATGCATATTGGAAAAGTTCCCATAAAGGCGTAGCCCATGTCTCCACATTTTCCTTAATAAGTACCGGAGGGATACAATCAGGGCCTGGTACTCTTGAGGCTTTTCCTCTTCCAATTGCCCACACCACGTCTGCTCGATCCCAAGGGCACTTTGCATCCTCCTGGATGCCCTCATTAAGAGTGATTGAAGGTTCGGTGTCAGGGATCTTATATTTCTTCTTAAAAAACTGAACCCAATCCTTGGATGGAATTTGGCACTCTTTTTTATAGATGGTATTTCCTTTAATTACTCCTGCTATCATTGACCAGAACTGTCCTGCCTTATTTACCAGGGAAATCACCATCTCTTGATTTCTTTGAATGATTGTTTCCCTTCTAGTCCCTTTAATAACCCATCTATAATAGGACATAATCCTCTTCTTATTCTCTAGATATAGATCAAGGGAAGCTGAGTTTAGCTGGCAGACATTAATCTCTGATCTTCTCTTCTTTTTTAAATCCCTAATTTTTCAATCAAAGTTATTCAAATGTATCTGTTTTCCCACCAACTGGCCCTTCTTAGTGATCGATTTCAGGCATGTTTGTAGCATCTCATTATAGTTCCAAGCTGTTAATTGGGAACTTATTTCCACCATAATTCTTGTTTGTTTTTCCCATCCCACTGTGAATTTCCTACCTGCCTTGTTGTTCCACCTTATCGCTGTCCCTAACCTGGTAACCTCCACAAAGCTTATAATAGGGTATATTTTGTGCATTGTCAGGGTTAGATTTAAGTGGTAGAATAGTGGAGAGTGGTCACTGTCGCTAGCATCCCCTCAGACTATCACATTATTACTTTCAAACAAATCCGCCGAAACAAATAAGTGATCAATCCACAATACATGTCCCCCCTCCTCCAGGTGAAGAAGTTTGTAATATCCCCAGCTGGCTCACAAGGCCAAAGATCCCACTGCTCAAAGAAATTCCTTGATAGTGCTGCCAGGTAATCTTTCTTCGGTACTGCAGTTTCTCTACACAACACGTGTTGAAGTCTCCTGTTATTACTATTTTAGTATTTCCTTCTTCCTCTAACCATTCTTCAAGGAGTTTTCGAAGCTCATTTTGTAACTCTAATACGTGTTTTTGGGATGCATTTCCATACAAATTCACTATTAGGAGGTTTGTCATCTGAGGAGTCATATTTATGGTTATGGCCATGAGATCAGATGATGTTACCTCCAGCTCATGATGTGTCCTGTCCCAATTTTGATAAACTGCTATGACCAATCGTCCTTTTGGCCGCCCCAGATTTCCCTGGACTGCTGGTTTACAATAAGTTCTATACCCCTTAAATTCTAGTAGTTCTCTTGCCATTGTCTCTCGGAGAACGATCACAGTTGCCAGCTTGAATGCTTCATAAGCTGTTTCCTTTAATTTCTGAAATCCACAGATATTTCAAGTGGTAATCTTAAGATCACTCCTGTTTAAGTTGCTGCTGGGCCTTTTTGTCCTTCTGGAGCATCTCCAGGGCCCCCTTCAACAAGGCCCAGTCGTCCTCATTCACCCTGCAGGGTATTTTGTGGAGATTTGGGGCCTGACGGTATTTTCTTACCGCCGAAATATAACTTAGCAACAATCACTCCTTGTATTCAGATTGGGCCATGTACAACAATAATACAGTGAACATGCATTATTTCAGCACCCAGGCATGCATATTTGGGATGCGTGGGTGGTAGGCGCGGTTGGTGGTATTTTGGTGAGCATAATTCCCTTATTTTATTTGTGGCCCCAATGTCCAAAATCCCTTATCTTTGCTTAGATTTTTCGTGTAATCACTAGAGAGACCTCAGACCTACATTTTAGGAAAACCACATTTTTCAGTGATAGTGTGCCACCATGGGCGATCTCACTGACTTATTTACGCCAGAGAGCTATATATGGTAATCTTGTGGTAATTTCCACTACCTTATATACGGTAGGGAGCTATGTTCAGAGAGTCTCTCTTCCCGTTGGCTCATGTACCTCCAACGAGCTATGCTACGATCACTCACAACTGTTCATACTGAATCTGACATGCACACATCTGTCTTAAAATGACCATTGCACTGTTTAAAAATCTCCCCACTTCATCGGCATTGTAATGGTAAATATTAAATACACCACCCGTCTGTTTTCAAATATTTTTCTGTATTATAAAAGTTGCATTTAAACACGATCTCACTCTTTACAGAAATAACTAAAATGGTACAGTAAAAGCATTGTCTATGACACACTGCAAAGAGCGTGGCGGAGAACAGAACTCAAATTGCAACATTAGCATTTGATTAAGGCATGCACAGGAATCCTACACTGACTGCATATTACCGTACACACTCAGCTCCCACACTTCTCATTACCTTATATTTTTAGTTGTTCTCTTTGGCTGTTCTCTTTGTGAATGTGGCTCCCTTGGATTAACTCCAGCAAAAAGGAACGCTTGCCTTCTCAAACCGGGTTCATTGCCTGGAATTCTCAGCTTTTTCAGATAGGAACGCCTCAGCCAGTGGAAAGGTCCTTCTTTCAGCTCTCCCCAATCTCGACTGCCAAATCTTGACTGTAGCAGGACGCAGGGATCTGCATTCAGTCAGGAGTCCCACAGCCAGGTCTTCTCCCCAGTAGTGCAGAAAAATGTCTGCCTGTCTTTTTCCCCGATACTGCCCACTAAAACTTTCATCTCAGCCCTCTGTATGACGTGTCCCAATGAAATCCATCATTTCTCATCCTCCTACTCTCAACAATAGCTTCGCTTATACATTTGCAATTGTTGCAAATCTGACTTCCTTCTTCCTGCAGTTACTGTGCACAAAAACACGGAGAAGCAGGCAGAGAAGAAAAAAAAATCTGCACACACATTTAAATGGCTTTCAGAGTATGCCTTATTCTGCAGTGGAGAACACATTTTATTAGTGGGTTATGTTAAATAAGGTTTTATTAGTCAGGTTAATGGTTAATAGGTTAGCTGTTAATTTTCAAATGTGTCTCTCGCACCATAGGCATTTCAGGTGAAAAATAGTGTGCATTTTTAAATGAGCACGTGTGCTTTTAACTGTAAAAATAGATTTGCATCTTATATGTTAAAATCGTTTTTGACTGAATAGCCTGTCTTTCCTTGTTAATCTGGTAACCCATATAGCAATGCACTGCACCCTTGTGGTGGTGCTGCGAAAAAAATTGCTACCTGTGCAGTAGTGCTGTACTCTGTGCTGTTTGCTACCTGTGTAGTAGTGCTGTACTCTGTGCTGTTTGCTACCTGTGCAGTAGTGCTGTACTCTGTACTGTAACACGCCAAATATCCTTACATATACCCTCCTTTTGTTTTTAGAACTTGGCTATAATCCAAGCCAATTCCTAAAAACAACTTGTTCTTTTTTTTTTTTTTTACAATATAGCAATCCAACAAAATGAATATTCATGTGCATCAATGAAAATTTGCAATCAACATTTCATCTGAGTCCATCAGTTCATAAAATGTTCCACATTTGCCTTCTCAGTGGAAGTGGCATTACTTTAAGTTTAAATTTTCCAAGTCAATTAAAAACAACGAAATAAAACAACTAACTAAAACAAATAATTAATATAACAAATTAAAATAAATAATTAAAATAATAAATACGTGGAACTTCATATGCCGGAACTTTTGTTTTGTCTCTTTTGGTATGTCCCGACCAGCGATGTTATTCGGTTCATTCGAGTACTCTTTCATCTTGGCAATCTTGAATCCACAGTAGTCATCTCTTTTGGCATTCCGGTTATTTTGTCTTCACCTCCACCTGGAGGCAGGCATCTTTTGGTCTTCATCCAGGGGACTCCAGCCAGGACTCCATCGTCTCTCCCATGGGCTCTGATCTCGGAACCTCCGATCAAATAATGTTAATTGTCTAAATCAAAATAGAAAATAAACAAATTAAGTACATAGCATAATACTAACTTCATCCTTTTGCCAAAAATAAAACATGCTTGGTAAAAATATATTTTTTTTTTTTCTGAAATTAAACACAAGTTAAAAGAAAACAAGCAGATATTCAATACTTAACACACTTTCTCTCTGCACACCAACCATGAGCTTCCATTATATGTTTGTTTATTTATTTATTTATTTATTTATTTATTTATATATTTTTACATATATTACAGTGTTTATGTGCCATCATAACAATCAACTTTTTTTTTTAACTTCTTTGTCACTGCCTCCTGACTACACCCACTTATTTTCTCCTTTTTTGTTCAAGGGACTTTATCTGTCTCTACATGCTCAAGCTGCCTGATCTCATGTCTGGGATGGCATGGTTTGATTTGATTTACATGGACAAACTGCTCTATTGCTGTTTCACCTTCATTTTTCAAAATTTTATACACTACAGGAGAGACCTTATCTATAATTCGAAATGGCCCCTGCCAGGCCGCTAGAAATTTAGAATTTTTCTGTTTACTTTTTCCAAAATGAAACTTGTACACCTGATCCCCTACACTGTATTCCTTTACTGATGTCTTTTTATCATAATATGACTTTGCACTGTCAGCAGCTCTTTCCAGATTTCTCTGCACAAAAGCAAATGCATGTTGCAAATGTCTCCTCAGTTCATCAATATATTCATGAACTGTGGATGCAATCACAAGGGTTTGCTCATGTGTTCTGTATAGTAGGTGTTGTGGTAACACCATTTTCCTACCTGTTAAGACCTCATGGGGGCTAACACCTGTTTCTTTGGCAGGAGTCGACCTGATTGCCATCAAAACCAACGGTAAACGTAAATCCCAGCTGGAACCTGCTTCTGCCACAAATTTCTTTAAAATATCCACAACAGACCTATTGCTTCTTTCAACTGTACCTGAAGACGCCGCCCGATATGCGATATGTAGTTTCCTTTTCACACCTAGTATTTGCCATACTTTACTCATTAGAGTACTTGTGAAATGACTTCCTCTGTCTGACTCAATTCTTTGTGGCAACCCAAACCTTGAGAACACATGGTTCACCAGCAATGTGGCTGCTGTTTGCGCACTACAATCTGGTGCAGGAATGCATTCAATCCACTTTGACATCAAACATACCACACTCAAAATATAACGGTGTCCCCTGCTCGACCTTTTTAAAGGACCTACATAGTCTATTTGCAAATCTGACCATGGGAGAGTTAGGCCTCTTTTCATCAATGGTGCTCTATGCATTGGTGAAGCAGGTTTAAATTGGGCGCATACTAGACATCCTCTAGTATATAATTCCACATCTTGGGACATATGTGGCCAGTAAGCATAATCTTTTAATATTTCTAATGTTTTTTGTGAACCTCTATGGCCTGCAGTTATGGCATCATGTGCATGGTGTAGCATCAGTCCTCTGAATGAAAGGGGTACTACCCACTGTATTTGTCCTGTAATGGACTCTCTAATCATGAGTCCATCCTGTAATCTGATTCGTGTTTTGTTCTTTAATAACACCCTCAACTCTTCTTTTCCCATACAATCATTTTCTGTTAAAGGATTTTGTTCAGGATCTATCAAATGATTATAATAGATTCCCAAAATTTGATCATTCTTTTGTGCCTCAATCAAATCTTGGTCTGGCGTGTCATGACTCCACTGCACCACCGGTTGATCTACCTCCTTTGGTGCTTTAGAACGTGTGACTGCATCAATTTGTATTTCACCCATTAAATAATCAATAGGTAGCAATTCTCCCATCACAGCCCCAATCTTAGCCAGGTGGTCTGCCTTATCATTTCCCTCCTTATCCTCTCCTGGTGTTTTTAAATGCCCACGAATTTTTCTCCAGTATATTGTTAACTCATTCTCTGACACCAATTTGTCTATGGCTTGTATCATTTTTCCATGCTTAATTGGCTTTTTGTTATATGTAACCATGCCTCTTGCTTTCCAACCAGGCAAATACTCCATAAAGCTATTCCGTGCATGGTCAGAATCAGTCACCAGGACAATTTCACTGAACTTTTTATCAACTGCAGTAGCAATTGCTTTATAAATGGCTGCCAATTCCGCCACCTGACTGCTCCTATCTCCAATCCTCATCCCTATACTGGGGACACCTTCACATTTCAACCAGACATTTCCTATTCCTGCCACTAACTGTTTATTACTGTCATTTTCAATGTGAAAAGCACAACCATCCACATATACAGTTGGCAAATCCTTGCATGTTTTTTCATCAAAAGCTTTGTGTGGTGATTGTTCAAATTCCTGCAAACTAGTTTCTACTTCCATTTCATTTGGTATTTGTTCAGCTGCACAATCATGTAAGTCAGCTAACCCTTGAGCAATTGGGTTCTTTTTATTTTGTCCATATCTCACTTCTACGGGAAAACCTTGTAATGCCAGCGTCCATGAAGTGATTCTGGATTGCGCTAGATTACCTGATCTAATTCTTTTACTCTCTAAAAATTGCAAAGGTTGATGATTTGTTTCAATAATTACCTTTTCTCCCTGAACAATGGGGCGGAAATGTTGTAGCGCCCACACAGTGGTTAATAGGGCCTTTTCACATTCATGAAATTTCATTTCAACTTGGGAAAATGCCTTACTTGCATATGCAATGGTTTTGTGATTCAAATCGTGTTTTTGTGATAACACTGCTGACATACAATGTTCAGAAAAACCTATTTCTATAAAGAAATCCCTGTCCTTTATGGGGTATGCTAAACATGGTGCCTTTACAAGACATTCCTTTAATTTAGCCACTGCATCAGACTGCCCTTTTTCCCATTTCCAGGGAGTATTCAGTTTAAGCAGTTTAGTCAATGGTTGAGTGATTTCTGCATAATTCTCAATGAACTTTCTGTTATAGCCTGTCATCCCTAATAAACTTTTTACTCCTTTCACATCTTTAGGATCTTTTAATCTTTGTATGGCCTCTATTTTCTTCCTTTGTGGATTTAGCCCACGTTCAGTCACTTCATGCCCTAGAAAGTTCACTTTTTTCTTGCACCATTGTGCTTTTTGCAAAGATACTTTGGTGCCTGCTTTCTGCAATTGGCCAAGTACATGTCTTATTTCATCAAAATGGCTTTTCAGGCTTTCATTTTTTATCAGGACATCATCCACATAAACTATTGTCCCTCTTTCCGCTGCATCCGGCATGGCCTTTCTCAAAAATATGCCAAATTCACTCCCACTATTGATGTACCCGAACGGAGCTCTAAGCCAGGCATATTGAGTCCTGTCAAATGTAAAGGAAAATAAGTGTTGTATCTCCTCTGCCAATGGCACACACCAATATCCAGAGGTGAGATCTAATGTGGTAAATACCTTTGAACCATGTATCTGAGCTAGGCCCTGATCAATGAATGGTAGTGGCCATCTAGATACTGGTACTCTTTTATTTAACTCTCTTAAGTCTGCACACAGCCGCCATTGACCATTTGGCTTTAACACACCTAAAATAGGCGTATTGGATGTGCTATGAATGGGCCTGATTATTCCCCGTGATTCCAAATTTTTAATAATCTCTGCCAATGATTCTAAACATGCCAGCGGTAGTCTATACTGGCGTACAAACACTGGATTTCTGCTACACCCCTCTGGTAGTGTGGCCACATGTAAATCAGTTAAACCACAATCATAAGCATCTTTTGCAAATACATCCTTAAACTCCATAAATATTTCCCTCAGGTCGTCTCTATCCTTATCGCTGTCACATGCATCCGCTAAGGAGATCTGCTCTTCTACCATTCTGGAAAATTCTGGAAACTCTTCTGGTAAAGGAATCTCAGCGCTTTCCTCTAACTGTGTGGCTGTATCTTTTGTAGAGCTGCCACTTTTAAATATGTTGGCATATCAGCTTCCACTTCAATGGGCTGATTTCCTGTCTCATTTTCATTTAAATTAAATATTATGCAATCCTCTTGATGGCAGCACACTGTCTCATTTGAATCATAAGGATACACAGAATGAATTTTAAATATTCCTTTGGGCTGAGAGTCCAGGTGTTCTGGCAACTCGCCCTTGGCATCTACATATTTTTCAGGAATATTCCCAATCACCATGTTATTTAAATCTGCCGTATAATGTGATTTTTGTATGGCCATTCCTAATGGGGAGTTTTCCTCTAAATGAATATCCTGACAACCTTTATTATTTACCATGATTTTTACAGATCCCTCACCAATGTCTACCAATGGAATGTATTCATAATCCAGGCCTTGCTGTTTTATGGATTCATACAGGCATACAAATGCATCAGAGCCTTTCATCTGCTGTCCATTTTTGCATTTCAGTGTTATTGCAAACTGTTTTGTAAATGCAGGAATAATAGTATTTTTCCTCATTTGTAATTCGACTGCATAAGGAACCAGTTGTGCACAATGATAAGCCCTTCTTTTGTCTTCAAATTCAGGTGCCGGACCACCTAGGCGTGACCATATTTTTTGATTAAGGAAATCTAACACCATACACATTCTGTGCATGATGTCATTGCCCATGTAAAATTCATTTTGTGCTCCACTCACTATCCATATATTATGGTAAATTGTTTTCTGACCAATGCTAATTTTAAGCATGCATCTGCCTGCAATTCGGTTTTCAAAGTCTGGACTGTCCAACCCAGAAACATATTGGTTTTTAATCCTAAATTTCGGGATTTCTTCCCTCTCCATAATTTTTTGCAACAATTTCTCATTAATGAAACTCCTTTCATGTTCAAGTGCTAAAGTGGCTTTTATTGTTTTAAGATAATCATTTATACCAACATGAACCCATGGTTGCTCATCTTCCATGTGTATTTCTGCCAGAGTGGTAATGTGTTTTTCTGAATCTGTTTTAGGAGCAATATTCTGTTTGCATGTTTTCTCGTTTAAATAGAAACGTAATGTGTGCTCATCTATGGCAGTCTGCCAATCTTTCCTTGGGTCCAAGTATATTTGTACAGGTAGTTTTTCATTGTCGCTCTGCATTTTGTCTTGACACATTAATATAACAGTGACACTAGGTATGCAGCTATTCTGGAGATATACCTCCACAGCATCATTTGTTTTGGCAACGGTGTGACATTCATTTATATTGCTGTTTTGTGATTTTAGTTTCTTAGGCCTCAATGGTTTTTTGGTTAAGGACCACAGCACTCCATTCACCCCATCTATGAGAGGAGACAATCTTTTCAGGCAATCTGTCCCCATCAGAAATGGAATTTCACAAATAGATGTGATCAATACCTCTTGTTTCATTCTGTGCTTTCCTATTTTTATGTCAACCTCAGTTACACCTATGATGGGCACCTCCTCCCCATTAAAGTTATGCACTGGGCCTTGATTTGCCTTCACTGTGATCTGACTCTGTGGAGGCCTCCCTTCATTGATACTCTTTACCAGCTCCTTGGACATAATTGTGGCCTGTGCGCCAGTGTCAATCATAGCGAAAGTGTGGCATTTTTCTTCTACAGTGATGGGTGCATAATATCTGTCCTCAACTTCCTCTAATACACATAAGAAATGTGAATTCTTACTGATTTCAGGGCTCACCTTTCTCAGGTCTTTTTGACTTTTGGCTAAGCACTTTGGTAAATGGAAAGACATTTTTCCCTCCTTTTCACCCATTTCTGCGCGAGATATTTTATTCATTTCTCCATGTTCAGAGGTTTTTTGGAGTGTGGCCACTGTTCGCCCATCCATCTGGGTAACATCAGAGACCACATTACAACCTTCCAACTGAACAAGTGTAACAACATCATTCAGCAATTTGTCATTTTTTAATTCCGTGCATTTGTGATCATTTAGTGTAATACCAGCCCTTTCAGCCTCTTCAAAAATATGTGGCTCAAAGAATTCTTCAGGTGATTGACTTGTACCCTCCTTGTGAGTATTTCCCTTTTCTGTCTGTGTTTGGTCATTGTTTTGCTTGCCCAGGGAAGGAGCTATGGCATCCCCACTTACTCCCTGTTCACTGGTATTCCCCATGCATGAGTCATTTTTCTTAAATCTGTTCCTTTGTTCTTTTGGAATTCCTAATGTTTCTTTTTCATTTGTGCAAATCTTTACTGTTTTATTTAGCTCTAAGTTAAACCGTACCTCTTTTTTAGAAGTATTTGCACTTTCTGTCACAATTTCATTTACTGGTACTTTCATTTTTAATCCATTAGGCATCTCAGAGTCGTTATGCAAAATTATATCAGAGCAATCTGTCATTTTGGCACTGCGATTATCATGAGTACTTAGTCACTTTTCGGAAGCCCCCCGGTCATTGCTATGGCCATCAGCCCCCTCTTTGGAAGGTTGTTTTTGCGCTGTATAGAGCTTTCCTATTTGCTCAGCTAACATTTTCACTTGGGCCTCAAGGCACTGGAACCTTTCCATCTCTCTAGGATCCTCTTTCTGTGGCCTAGGTCGATATTGGTTGTTTTCCCCCTGATTGGATCTATTCTGATACCTCTCAGGTGATTGATGTCGGTTGGGATGGTTTCTGAACTCTTGATTCATTTGTGGAGGGGAGCGGGTTGCACCCATCCTTTGATTATAGTCCCCTGGTGGGGAATCATTGTACTGGCGTGGACTGTAGTTCACGTTTTGCCTCATGTCCTGTCTCTCAGATTGTGGGTACTGGCCCCTATGTTGATTTCCATTATCAGTAAATCGATCCACATATCGGGGCCTATCCTGATTACCATATATCATGGTGCTGGGATCAAATCTGCTCTGTGTCCCCAATGACTGGTAGGGACCATCATTTCTTTGATCTTGATTTTGTCTCTGGTTATTGTTCATACCTGCCATATCAGGCCGATATCCTACCCGGGGTCTATCCCCTAAATATCTAGGGCTGATGTAGCTCTCTCTATTACTAGGATCATGTGTTTGGAACATTGGTACAGGAAATGGCGATCTTTGTTGATTACCCCTTTGTTCAGGGGTCACATTATTTTTACCTTGGCTTTGAGCAGACTCAAGGGACATTTTGGCTGTCCTGATTTCCATTACTGTGGCTGAGGGTTCTTTAGATTTAGGCCTGGTATCTTTCATTTTATCACTTTCTCTACCCTGACAATAGAGTACCTCATATAGCTTTGTGCTTTGATGTACAATCCATTCAAGGGACTTGTCACAGTCAAATTCACGGACCAATTGGGATATGATGTCTTTCTGTAGCCCATAGAAGTATGCGGTTTTAAACTCATTGGAATTTGAGTCAAAAGATACATCAAAGCGAGAGAATGCTCTTTTTAAGTCTTGTAAAAATTGGCGAGGGGATGTATTAGGTCCAGCAGTAATTGTGTACGCGACTTTCTTTGCCTCCTGCAATGACTGAAAAGGAGAAAAATGACGCCTAATTTCTTTTTCAAACTCCAGCCATGTCATATTCTGCTGTTCATTTAATCCCCTTATGATGCTGGCCGTCGGGGCATCTAAAGTTAAATGAAAATATTGTCTGTACTGTTCCCTAGGTATCTGGAGTGCTTTAAAAATGTCATGCACCGCTTCTAAGTGATCCTCAATGCAGCATTCACCTCCCTTTTTAAATGGTTTGATCAGGGCTTTAATGGATTTCATTATTTTTATGGGGCTACTTGTTGCAATGCATGGAATTGCACTATTTTGTGATTCAATCCTGTTTTCAGGTGTATGAGATTGGTGGCTGCCCCCAATGGGAGTATCAAATCCCCCAAGGGCGCTGCAACCAAGTTCAGTCACCGGCCCAGTCACTGGGGCACTAGCTCTTTGGGCAGAGCTAGAATTCACCTCCACTCCATTGAATGTGGTACCCTGCCGCCTCTCCTGGGACCTGGGAATGCACATTTGCTGTTCTAAGTCCTTACACTTTTTAAGGAGTCTGTTGGCTTCATCATGCAAATAATTATTTTCATCACTCATTTTATTAATCACCTCCTGCATTTCGCACATTTGCATTTGGCATTCATTGAACTCTTTATTTCTCTTGTCTCTTTCTTGGATCATTTTACTCATTTCTTGTTCTGCACTCTGGAGATCACCTTCTTTTTCACAATGTTCTTTTTGTAAAATCTGCATTTCTGAAACAACCTCATCTTTATCCTGCCTAATGTGATCCACTAAGGCTTTTAAGTGTGCCAATTCTTGCTCACTATCCTCAAATTGTTTCTTGCTTTTGGATAACTGAGTATCAAAGTCTCTGCATTTTAATTGCATGTCTTTTTGGCATACATCCAATTCTGCTCTCAACATTTCCTGATTTTTACTTGCCCCTTCTAATTCAGTCTTTAACCTGTTAATTAGCTGAGTATCATTCTCTTGCATTCGCAGGGACTTGTTTAAAATAAACCATATTTTGCCGCATAGCCGTATTAAACAGTCTTTCTCTGCACTTTTATCGGCTGCATTCAATAATCTTGTAAGGCAGACCTGAATTATGCTGCCTTCTGCAAAAATACTGTCTAGTTTTTCTTTCTGCACCTCACCCTGAATGCGGTTACTCCATTCTAACGTGCTATTCGAAGACCAATTCCCATGTGCAAATAACTTTGCCTCTAAATATTGCACTAGATCTGAGAATGTGGTTTCCCTTTGTGACATTCTGAAATTCGTTTTTAGTGGCACACTGCTATTATAAAATGGGTTCCCTTTAATGTGCAAATGGCAGTGTGAGACACGCTTGCCACGCCCAGTAGGTACTCTATGATCACTTTCCCGGCCTGCAACGCACCATAAATATGTAGGGTATTTTGTGGAGATTTGGGGCCTGACAGTATTTTCTTACCGCCGAAATATAACTTAGCAACAATCACTCCTTGTATTCAGATTGGGCCATGTACAACAATAATACAGTGAACATGCATTATTTCAGCACCCAGGCATGCATATTTGGGATGCGTGGGTGGTAGGCGCGGTTGGTGGTATTTTGGTGAGCATAATTCCCTTATTTTATTTGTGGCCCCAATGTCCAAAATCCCTTATCTTTGCTTAGATTTTTCGTGTAATCACTAGAGAGACCTCAGACCTACATTTTAGGAAAACCACATTTTTCACTGATAGTGTGCCACCATGGGCGATCTCACTGACTTATTTACGCCAGAGAGCTATATATGGTAATCTTGTGGTAATTTCCACTACCTTATATACGGTAGGGAGCTATGTTCAGAGAGTCTCTCTTCCCGTTGGCTCATGTACCTCCAACGAGCTATGCTACGATCACTCACAACTGTTCATACTGAATCTGACATGCACACATCTGTCTTAAAATGACCATTGCACTGTTTAAAAATCTCCCCACTTCATCGGCATTGTAATGGTAAATATTAAATACACCACCCGTCTGTTTTCAAATATTTTTCTGTATTATAAAAGTTGCATTTAAACACGATCTCACTCTTTACAGAAATAAATAAAATGGTACAGTAAAAGCATTGTCTATGACACACTGCAAAGAGCGTGGCGGAGAACAGAACTCAAATTGCAACATTAGCATTTGATTAAGGCATGCACAGGAATCCTACATTGACTGCATATTACCGTACACACTCAGCTCCCACACTTCTCATTACCTTATCTTTTTAGTTGTTCTCTTTGGCTGTTCTCTTTGTGAATGTGGCTCCCTTGGATTAACTCCAGCAAAAAGGAACGCTTGCCTTCTCAAACCGGGTTCATTGCCTGGAATTATCAGCTTTTTCAGATAGGAACGCCTCAGCCAGTGGAAAGGTCCTTCTTTCAGCTCTCCCCAATCTCGACTGCCAAATCTTGACTGTAGCAGGACGCAGGGATCTGCATTCAGTCAGGAGTCCCACAGCCAGGTCTTCTCCCCAGTAGTGCAGAAAAATGTCTGCCTGTCTTTTTCCCCGATACTGCCCACTAAAACTTTCATCTCAGCCCTCTGTATGACGTGTCCCAATGAAATCCATCATTTCTCATCCTCCTACTCTCAACAATAGCTTCGCTTATACATTTGCAATTGTTGCAAATCTGACTTCCTTCTTCCTGCAGTTACTGTGCACAAAAACACGGAGAAGCAGGCAGAGAAGAAAAAAAAATCTGCACACACATTTAAATGGCTTTCAGAGTATGCCTAATTCTGCAGTGGAGAACACATTTTATTAGTGGGTTATGTTAAATAAGGTTTTATTAGTCAGGTTAATGGTTAATAGGTTAGCTGTTAATTTTCAAATGTGTCTCTCCCACCATAGGCATTTCAGGTGAAAAATAGTGTGCATTTTTAAATGAGCACGTGTGCTTTTAACTGTAAAAATAGATTTGCATCTTATATGTTAAAATCGTTTTTGACTGAATAGCCTGTCTTTCCTTGTTAATCTGGTAACCCATATAGCAATGCACTGCACCCTTGTGGTGGTGCTGCGAAAAAAATTGCTACCTGTGCAGTAGTGCTGTACTCTGTACTTTAACACGCCAAATATCCTTACAACCCTTAGGCCTGTCAATGAAATTTAACCTCCTGTCCTACTATGCGGAATACTAGGTATTGGCAGCGGATTTAGGTATTCCTGTATTTCTTTTTGTGTGTTCATTTCTAATAGATGAAAGCCTAATGTTTTAAGGGCTTCTCTGTTACTCCAAACCATCTGTGCCACCAGGTTAGAAGCAAAGTAGCAAACAAATTGCTCTGCACCTGTCTTTGGGAAAGCCAATTGCAGGATATCCTCTGATCTTAATGCTCTTAGCTGAGGGACTGCTTGGAACCCTTTTTTTATTTCCTCTCTATTCAGATGCATTTTGTTATCCGATCTCCAGCCCATTTCAGTGACCTGTATTTCTACCGGCTTATCCACTTTTGGTTGCCTGTATCTGCTACTATTGTTTCTTCCAGGGATCCCTTTTAGTACCATCGTTCCTCTGTTCTACATCAGGCATCACTGATGGTATTGATGAACGATCTTCCCCATGACTTGCCTTTACTATTGTTTCATGTTCCTCCTGTTAATTGTTTGGCAAGGCTTGTTTCTTGTTTCTTTTTTTTATCCAGGAAGTTTGCTTCTGTCCAGTATTTCCTCTTCTTTTTTCAAAAGTGTTCTTTGTCTTCCCTCCAATTGTTAATTCTTCTACAAACTGCTTAGTGCTTGATCTTTTGTTTATATTCGGCGCTGGTTGGTTCTTGATTTTTCCCCTTCCGTTTTTGTTGTTTTGTTATTACCCGATCTTCTTGATTTTGTGATGTCTCCACATTCTCTTCTTGTATTTCTGTGGAACAATCGAGTTGTATAGACTCTCCTCTCCTTCCTGATCCACCTCCCTGTCCAGTTGTGCACAGAGTGGTGTTGGTGAGTCTAGATGTTCCTGTTCCTCAATGAGGAGCCTCTCTTCTCTGTCTGGATCCACCTATCACGTAGATGTTTCTATCCACAACCTTGGTACTGAACCCTTGAAGGCATTCTGGTCTCCAACCCCCTGATCGAGATCAAGTTCTATATCTTTGTAGCAGGGTTCCCTCAAGATCTCCCTGTGTTTCTTTGTAAGTTCAGTCCTTTCTCCACCACTTTTAGTTTATTTGCATTTCCCTGCACCAGATCTTTAATATTATCATTTAATCTAGTCTATAAAAAAGTCTGCTTTTTAGTCTGCTTTTCTTGGTCCTGCATTAGATCTTGAGTAGTGCTCTTTTGGTTAGCCTGACCTTCACTAGAGGCATGTTCCGCTCCTCTTAATGATGTTCAATAAGATCTGTGCTTGATCGCTTCAATGTCGTTACATAATTGCACAAAGGAATGGTCCAGTATTTCTTCTTCATTTATGCTCTCTTCTAGGGCATGTGTCAACATTTTCGGATGATTGGAGAAAGGTAGATGATCCTTTTTCAGTATCACGTTTTCCCTTTTCTTGAAGTAGTTGATCTGCGCCATATGTAATGTCATTGCACTTTTTTCCGGTGTTCCGAAGGTAACGTGTGCTTTTTGGTTAATGTGGGTTCCACCAGATTAACTATTTGTTGAATGTCCAGCCTTTCCCACACATGCTATTTCTGAGTAGACTGTAGGCCTTTTCCCCCCTCTTCCAGCATATCCAGGTGTGTAATATTTTGTGTTTGTGTTTGTTCACTTGCTTTGTATATCTCCTGCTGATTTGCTTCCCCTCCTCCTTCACCCTCACAGGCCCCAGGCATGGGGGCCCTTTGGGACCCTTCAACTAGAGCAAGCACACTTGGTGGCGTGTGTCCAGATCCCTCCTGGTAATCATTCAGTGCCTCCTTTCCTTTCTCTATGATAGCAAGCCTCCCACTGCATAGTTTTAATTCCATCACATTGTCCTTTGTTTGATGAAGTTACTTATTTTCCTCCCCCTCACAGTGGACTTGTTTTCCCCTTAGCTTTCGCTGTTCCCAATTTCCTATTGACTAATTACTATTTGATGTTAATATATTGAACCCTTTTGTACTTTAAGGCACCACACTATTAGCCTCACACTGTAGCTTAAACTTCAGGTGCCACTTTAAGCTCTCCTCTTACATCAATTATACTAATGTTCTCAAAAGAAGTCCATAGGATCAATGGTGTTCAATGGTGCTCTTGTCTCCAGGTGGCGAGCGGGTCAAAGGCTAGAGCCAACAGTCCCCGCTCACAGTTCTAGCCAGATCACCCTACACCCCCTTGCCTACCTGCCTTCCAGGACATGAAAGGCAAAGGCAATACACCACCGGGAAGGACAAGGGCAGGCAGCAAATGTATTCACTCAGCAATACTGCTGAATCTACTGCCCGTGCGCGCTCTACATGCACGCCAGGCACTGCAACTGCAACCGCCCCCCCCACCATTCACTGCTCACCTCACGGCTTTGTTTTCCCAAAAGCCCAACAAGCATCTAGCAAACTCAGGACTCAGTATGGTGGGGTTGTGCAGGAATTCTCAGTTCTGCCCATGGCCCGCAGAATTTACTTTTTTTTTTTTTTCTCTTCGAGTCCTCGAGTCCTCCCTGGAATCCCCCTGCTCACTTGCTCACCTCTGCCTTCTCAAGAGAAACAGACCCGCTGTGCTACAGTCCCGGAACAGCGTTGAATTGACCGACTGAAAGCCAAAGCGCAACCAGCACTCGAGCAGTCAAGTGTCAAGTCGTACTGTAGAGTGTCAACATGAAACACGTAACATGCTCAGCCGCTTCCGACACTGAATCCCATGAATTAGACATGCTCTATGTTCTAACAATACCATCAGATTTAGCAAACCACAAGTTAACCTCAAGAAAATTGGTGCAGCAAGCTTCAATTTCTGGGCCCCAGCTCTGTGGAATACACTGCCCAAAGTTCTCACTGAGAGTGCTTGAACCATTCTTTAAAAAAAAAAAAACACACTTGAAGAACTTCTCTTTGACGAAGAACTTGGCTAAGATGCTCTAATTCCTCTGCCCTATGTATCTTTTTGTATCTTGTGCTTTTTGTTTGTTTTTTTCTTTGTGAGCACCCTGAGGCCTTTGGGTTAGCGGCACTATATAAAAATAACATAGCTAGATAGATAGTGTACTGTTTGAAATATGATGCTCTCATACAAGTTAAGTTGTTGGAGAGCTTTTGGAAGTGAAAAGATGTCTAAGTTATTAGTGATAGCCTGTGATGGCATTTGGTTATTGTCAACTTTGTAATGCAGTATGTACACACTATTGAGGTGTCAGTTAGTTTGCATTTATGTTCGATATAAAGCTAATTGGAACCATGTGATTCCTGACTGTCTTGTGTTTTGCACACCATTTCTTCTACCTTTGTATTTGTTTTATAAAATGTTCTGCAACAACAGACACATATTTGATCTGGTATTTCAGCAGTTTTGAAACGTTGCTGTTTATTTTGTGTATAGTGTTTTAAAGCAGGTTGGTATTGGTGAGGTGTTTGCTAATGTTTTCTAAAGGAACTGAATTTTCTGAGTCAGCTTTCTTTCAAAAAATATTATGAGTTCTGTTTTTCAGAGGAGTTGTTTGGCTGTTCCATTTAGGAGAATGTTATTTAATGTTTGGAGTTCTAGAGCAGGACTTTTTGCATAGTACAATGTATGGACACGATTTTGCATAGCAGTGTGGTGTGTTGCTAACATTTTTATATGATGAAAGGTGCTTTTACAAGCATTTCATGAAGAGCAGGCTAATGGAGGTCTCCGGAGATCAGTGTGTATGCATACTGGGCAGGAGTCTATGGTTTGTAAAGTTGTAATTCTACTTTTGTCTTTTAGTTTGGTATAGTGATTGAGGAATTGTCATAAACATGTGAAGGACTGTTGGCGCATGTTCCATACTGAACTGTAGGTCCATTTGTACACTGGATGTCTTGTTTGGACAAATGGAACATATGGTTGAAATGTTCTTGGGGGAGATTTTTCTATAAGAGTTTCTTTTGCCATAATGGTGTCTGCTACCACTTCATAGCCTCACCCATATTGTCTACGGCAATTTGGGTTCTTTGTTCTTGCATATAAGCCTCTTCATTGAAATATGGAGTTGCTCTGCTGGTGTGAAACCATTCACTTTTACAGAAGTTTTTAAAAGTATCCATGTGGACATAGCACATGTTTAGAAGTAGTCTTTGATGTTTTTTGAATAATTTAATTAGTGGTTTCATTCTGTTTTAAATCAATATAAATAACTTTTTCTTTAGTTTAAATGCACTGTCAATCAGAGCTTCGAGAACTCGTTTTCCGTGTTAGTTTTTAAGCATAGAACGTGACTTCTCAGATTTTCTATGAGAGTCCCAAGAACTCAAAGCGGGAACATTTTCTTAGTAAAATATACTTTTTGGAATGTGTTACTGAGCTACGTTAGTATTAGTAGATATATTGTGAGGTTAATCTTTAGGTCTAGTTCCCTTTGTACATCTTTTTTTGCTCGTATATATTGAAAGAAGGGGCATACTTTTTTTTAGTGCTGATTAGTTTAGTTTTGTTGACCAAGGTTAATAGCTGTTCTATTTGAATGTTTTATTGGTGGGTGACTACATGGTGTGTCCTTATTTTGACCTGATCTATATTTTTTTTTGTTTTCTATGGAATTGCTTTTTAGAAGGCATTTTGCTTTGTCTGTTGGAAAAAACAAAAGTGTGCGTTTTAAAGTTGTGGAATGTTTATGCATGTATTATTGTATACAAATGATGGGTGTGTGGGTGTGACTGTAGAGGGTTGAAAAAGAGTGCTGAGAGAATGAGTGGTGGGATGATAGATGTGGTTGGGAAGGTTGCAAGAGTAAGAGGTTACATAAGCGTGATGGGTTTGGTAAATATAACATTGAAACTGTGTGTTTTTTTGCGAAATAAGTAGGTTTATGTGATGGGGAATGAGTGATATAATATTGATAGTACTATGGGGGTCATTACGAGTTGGGCAGTAAGGGTTAACAGTTACCGGTAATGATGCCGGTGCCGTTAAACCCTTACCGCCCTATCTGAGGTCCCTTAGCGGGTCCCAGCAGGAACGGCTGGTCTGACCAGCCGTTCTCTGCGGTTCTTGTTAAGGGACCTTGGAGTTAATAACGGGCCCACAATTTGCAGGCCCTTTATTAGCGCTTTCCCCATTCCCATTTAGCCATATGGGGGCTCAAATGTGAATGGGGAATGGTAAAATGAATAGGGATTTACCGGGTCCGCCTAGGTCGGAATGCCCTGGTAAGTCCCCATTCAGCCAGACCGGACCCGGGTTTGGAGGCAGCCATGGCACTAACAGCGCCATGGCTATCTCCAAACTCGTAATGACCCCCTGTTGTACAGTACTAGTGTTAGTAAGTAAGGGAGGGTGGTGTCATTGAATAGAAAGGAATATTATACTGTGATGAGAAAAACAGTGGTTGTTTTACAGACCTGAGTGTTGTGCGGGTGTAATTGTAAAGGGGTTATAAAGAGTGCATATGTGGGGTAATGTGTGTTAGTATTTTGGAATGCAATGAGTGTGAAAGTGTTTGGGTTTGATTTGAGTACTTGAGGAGGATAAGAGCATAGAAGAAAAAAGAAATTAAATTGTGGTATAGAAGCTTACGAGAGAAAGTTGTGTTGTTAGGCAATAATGAATTGGTGGTATATTGAATGAAGAGCAATGTTGAGATAGGATGAGAAATAGTGTGACTATTGCAATGGAATGAGTAAGAGTGTAATACAATATTGTTGAGTAGAAAATATTTTTTAGGCTTATACATAGTGAAATTACGTTGTTTGAACAAGAGAGATATATGTGCTATATTAATCGTAGTACATGAAGAGTTGTATTTGTTTGGTAGCTGTTTGACAATAAAACATTCTGTACAAAGTAAAAGTAATCTTTAAATAGTATCCATTTTTGTAATACATTGACGTGTGTGTATGTTATAGATCTGTTATATCATCTCTGATGTCATCATTGTGGTCATAGGCTCCGAAACAGTGGGGCACAACGTTAAGGTAGCTGAATGTCAGGAGTTTTTTGTGTTAGGTTCTCACCTTAGCATCCTTGCAACTCAAGTTTTTCCTTGAATTTCAAAGGTTTTGTTATTCCATATATTATTAGAACATTACCAGACCGCTAGCCATGGCCTTCGACCATGGTCAGTGTGCACGGCCTTTGGCCAATGTATAATTTTAGAACACTACCTGACCTTCGTCCATGGCCGGTGGGCATGGCCACTCCATATTTTAGAACACTTGGAACCCATCTCACAAATAGGTTCATCAATCACAAACTGATTTTGACCAGTTTGGACAGTGATATTGTTACAAATAAAAGATTGCAGGTGTTGAGAACTCACAATGTTTTAGACAATGCACAGTGAGATAAAATGATTTGCCATGTAACACACATTTTGGTTAAGTAGCATGCTACATGCCCCTTGTCCTATGGTCGATCTCTAGGTGATTGTTGTGATATTGCACTGCCCCAACAAACCTTATTTAAGCAACACTGATGAGTTTCTGGGATGAGGAAGATGTAGGTGCAGTCAAGGCATTGGCTTACTATCTCAGGTACTGGGAGGTAGAAGAGAGGGTAATGCAACAAATGACTATTGTGGTAATGGGACAAAGAGAGATGTGGGGTGCTTTAACAGATTACTAATGTGGTACTGGGATGAGGGAGAGGGAGGTGGGGGCAATGCAACAGATTATACATGGGGTAATGGGACTGGATGAGTGAGGGAATACTGGGATGAGGAAGGGAAAGGTGGGCTAATGGGAGTACTGAGACAGGAAGCGATAGGTAGAGGTAATGTAACTGATTATCTATGATGAACTGTGACGAGAAAGAGAGAGGTGGAAGTAATGTAATGGATAACTAAATTGGTACTTCATGAGGAAGAGAGAGACAGGGGTAACAGAATAATGGGCCAAGGAAGACGTTGGTGGTGGTAATGTGACAGGCTACCTGTGACTGTCTGGGATGAGGAAGAGGGAGGCAGAGTTAACACATCAGCTTACTATTATTGGGGTAATAGACAAAAAACATGAAGGTGGCAGTAATGAAGCAGATTAAGTTAGGTGTACTGGGAAGATGAAGAGTCAGGTGGTGGTAATGTAACAGGTTCCTTATGGGTTTTTAGGATGGTAAAGAGGGATGTGGGCTCATCACATTAGCTTCCAATTGGTGTACAAGAACAAAGAACAGGGTGATGGTGGTAATGTAATGGGTCACTCATGAAGTACTTTTACTCGTAGGGAGGTTGGTGTAATGAGTACTGTAACAAGGAGGAGAGAGTCTGTGGGGATAGAAGACTGGTACATGGAGGAAAGTGATAAGGATAATGTAACAAATTACTAATTGTGTACTGAAGGCAAGACAGGGGTATGTGGAGGCAATGTATTGGATTTATTAGAGCACTTGGATGGAGAGATGGATGTGGAGGTAATGCAACAGATTACAATGGGTATTCGGTTGAGGAATAGGGAAGTGGGGTTAATGGGGTACTGGGACGTGTGGTGGGTCACAAGACACAGACTCTGATGTTCCATTACACTATTGATCTTTATTCAAAGAAAAGTTAAAACTCCTAAATTTCCCCATACTACAGGAATTCCTTACCTAACAAAATTAAGGTTCTTGGCACTTGTCAGTGAGCCCAAAGGAAACATCAGTCCAGTGTCCAAAATAACCTCTTCTATCTGCTGGGTGGTGTTGTTCCAAATAGGAAATGCCTCAGGATATCTAGTCGCGTAATCGACAATCACGAGTACATATTGGTTACCTAATCTAGAGGTTTCCAAATGACCTATGATATCCATTCCAATCCTTGAGAAAGGAGTTTCTATTATTGGTAACGGGTTCAGAGCGACAGGCAAGGGAATGTGAACACTGGTTTCATGCCATATTTCACATGTCTGAATAAAGTTTTTTTATTCTACCAGAAATGTCTTCAGGCCTAGAACGGTAGTCACCTGTCTGTTTCAATTCCCTTCCCAATCTCCCCCTCCCTTCCCTATCTCTGTCTTAGCTCTTGCACTATCTGAAATGTCATCAGGCCGAGAATGATTGGTAATTTCAAATTGTTTAGCATATCTATTACCATATTACTCCACAGTTGGTTTTCCTAAGGAAATCATTAACGAATCAAGGATCCAATTTCATGAAAAAGTTCATGGGTGAAGTCAAGGAGCTACTCCATATCACCACCTTAGGAACTTCAGTTTACCACCCCCAAACAGAAGGATTGGTAGTAAGATTCATTACAACACTCAGAATGATCCTGAGAAAGTTGGTAGATAAGGATTGGAAGGACTGAGATTTATGATCTTCATGGAACTATTTGCAGTAAGGAAAACCCCTCAGGCATCCACTGGGTTTTCCACTTTTGAATTACTATATGGCAGAGAAGCCAGAGATGTCCTGAACATGCTCCGGGAGACCTAAGAAGAAAGAGAAGAGGCACCAATTCCCCTTTTGCAAACCTCTAACCGATTGCGAGAGCATATGAAACTTGTTCAAAATCTAGTACATGCTCATATGAAAAAAGTCCAAGAACAACAAAAGTCCACTTATGACAAAAAAGTAAATCTGAGATCCTTTTCCATAGGACAAAAAGTATTGGTCCTGCTGCCCACTACGGAAAACAAACTTGGTTCTAAGTGGCGTGGGCCATATGAAATATTGGAACACACAGGAAACTGTACTTATAAGGTACCCCAACCCGACAGGAAACAAAAGACCCATTTATATCACATACATCTCTTAAAAGAGTAGAGGAAAATCCTATAGCCGCTAATGCCACAATACTATCCTGTTTTGTGGCAGAAGAAATAGATAACTTCAAGTTATTTCCCCAAGAGCTATTAATCAACAAAAAGAAGATTTAAAAGATTTAGTTATAATCATTCCTGATGTATTCTCTGAGAAATCAGGAAGAGTGAAGAGCACCTATCATTATATTACAACACTTAAAGGAAAGGTTTTCCATCTGAAACCATATAGACTCCCCGAAGCCCGTAAACAGATAGTGGTTGAGGAAGTAAATACAATGTTACAAACGAATATTATCAAGCCTTCGTCAAGCCCTTGGTCCTCCCCTTCAGTATTGGATACCAAACGGACCATTCCTGCAGGTTTTTCATACATTTCCGCCAAGTTAATTCCATCTCTGATTATGATGCCTATCTGATGTGTGAGAAACCTGAAGGTCTCTCTGTGGATAAACCCCAGCGATCTGTCACCCAGGTGGCCAGGACACAGCCATCACTATTGGATGCAGTCCCTGGGGGTGGACTAGTGAGGGAGGATCACCTGGGTGGGGGAGTCGCGGTATCCCCCTTCCTTCAACACCTTTTTCCATCCTCTCACCTACGCCATTCAAATAAACAACCTCCTTTTATACACAAACAGTTGCGCACAACCTGAAAGACAATGTACTCACACCAGAGCCATTCACCTGACATGTCCCTATACAAGGGTCGGGCAAATTCAGGCAATTAACCAGAATCACACACACATGACGGCCCTTTCCCCTCCCCACAGGGATTAAAGGTGGAGCAAGAGAACACAGTACGAGCAAGGCAGACCGCACAACAAGGCAGCTATCCAGGCAGGCAGTTCAACAGGTGGAGAAAGATGGCAAACATTGAGAAGCTGATGAGGAGAGACATGACCTTGCCCTTCTCGATAAAACCCTGCGAAACCTGCGTAGAAGGAATAGTAAGACCGAGGACAATAGCCCAAGTATGTTGCAGCAGAAGTCAATGGTACAAGCAGAGCATCAATGCTGATAACCCTGAGCAAGGGAGACTCCTTCTACCGTGGTACTGGCCTTGAATTCAGTTACAAGGAAAGCCAAGTGGTTCATTACAGCCAGTGAGTTGAAGGGAGACCCAATACAATCCGGGCTGTGGTGAATTAAAATAGCAAAGTGGCACAGTGAGAGAAGTTTGGAACTGTAAAAGTGTTAAGGGAAAATTAGATGTAGAAGGAACCAGCACCACACGGGTGCTAACACAAGAGACACAAGTCAATTGCATGTTGAACAAAACTACAAATACCAGAGGGCCATAGGAAAGCCGCCAAGACAGGTCAAAGTGATCATACAGGAGGTCTAGAAAAATCCCTGTACAGTCGAATGCCTATGATTTAAGAACTATAGAGAAAGCAAGGGAAGTGAATCCCACATCATGAGAAAGCAATGGAAGTAAATCTTGCAAGCATTGAAGCATTGAAAGTAAAGGCAAAGAAGCAGTGGCAAGAGTGAACCCAGCCAGAGGGATGCCAGAAAAGAGGGGCAAAGTCTAAAGTCTCAAGAAACAGTGTCTTCACAACAGTGAACCCAGCATAGGGATCTCCACTATGAACTATTTAAAAATAAATTAAGAAGTAAAGGGAGTGAATACCGCTAAAGTGAAAAGAAAGCCATTGTGAGCCCGGCGGAGGGAGGCTGATATCTGAGAGGGGTTAGCGCCCGGAAGAGGGGGACCCAGAGGTGAAGAACAATCCCCTCAAGGGTAATCTGAAAGGAACTTTTTGTTTGTTATTCTTTTGCAAACCTATCAGGCCTTTTGAACCAGGAGACTCGACCCCTGAAGGCCATGGTATTGATATGAACTGTTTTGGGGATCCAAACCCGGAAGAGGGAGATTCAGGGGGTGGAAAAGCTATCACCCAACAACACGAGGAACAAGGTCAGCACCTAGAAGAGGGGGACCCAGGGATGAACCTTTATCACCCTAATTGAGAGCCATAGTGAACCCGGCAGAGGGAGGCTAAGATTTGAGAAGGTCTGCGCCCAGAAGAGTGCGGAAAGGGGGAACACCTAATGAACATTTGGAACTGAACTTATTTTGTTTGTTATTTTCTGACCCGAGAAGCCAAGAGACTTGTTAGTAAAATAGACTTTGCCATCGATGCTCCTGATAAGCTGAAACAGAACTGTCAACTAATGCTGGGAAAGCTCGAGTGTGTCCTAAGCTCCGAGATCCAACCTTAGCCCGTGCTCACAACATGGAGAAGGAAGATCCAGGCTCTTTGTGAACATATTTTTCCTTTCTTGAAAATGATCCCACACCCTTTTTGTATTAGTTGTAAGGTTTGGCAATAGGTTTCTTAGTATAGGCCCTTTTTATTTGACACAACACCACAAGGGCTGTCTTATTCTCATTTGACGGTTGACGCTTGCTCGGATTTTAGATTTTGGTTTAGATTAGGTGTTTTTTTCCCAACCTACATACCGTTAAATAAACACCCATGAATTGTGATCACTGGTGTCTGTCTTTACTGTTGCCACCATGAGTTCCTTACACATGCCACACATCAATGACTTGATTGATAAACTCGGAAACGCCATACAAAAAGCTGCAATTGCCCGTGGACAAGTGCAAACCCTCCTACCATTTATAATGTAAATTGCGCAGTGAAGCGCCAAACAATCCCTTCCGCTGCGGAAAATACTTTAAGGATGTGAATCTAGACAAAGAACAATTTATTTATAAAATGTTTTAAATTGATTATCATCATCGTAAGAATACATACACAAAATACAAAACATTCATTAGCAATTATTAAAAACCAACTATAAAAAGCACCAAACCAACGGGTGATTTCTTATCTCACACCATTCATCTTATACCCTTTCATCCCCACTCATACCAAAAGCATTCGTAATTTTCCAAATAACCACAATATCTGTCTATTTGTATGTTCTGCAACAAGAACATCAAATCTATACCTCAGATTTTTAAGTACTAGACATTATTTATCATCCACTAATGTGCATCAAAAAATACTTTCTTCAAAATGGTATATGTTATCGAAATTTCTTTAAACATATATTGATTGCCACAGTGTTTTCTGTGTGAGCCCAAGTCAGAACCAACTCCAGGGTGGAGTATGATCTAAGGTTGTGTCTACTCGAGTTTCGTGCAACTGGGTGGTTTGTACACATTCCAACCAGTGCACCTCATTAAGACATATAATTATGAAAATACAGTTTTGTGGCAATAAGACCCGAGGCGGCGGGTCAATACCGGCCCAGGTAATGCCCCCGGGGCCGTAGATACAGTGAGAGGTATTGGCATGCCACCAAGGGTCTTATTGCCTTTAGTACCCCGGCCCAATAGACTGCTGTGTTTCGAAACAGAAAAACAAAAAAACAAAAAAGTGAGAAAAAAATGGCCAACCGGAAAGGGAAAACTTAGTCTGTTTTCCCTTTACATGGTGGCCATTGGGAGTGGACACGCTGGGAACAGAAGTGTTTCCAACGCGTTTGCTCCCAAGATAAGAAGAAAAAACACGGTAAATTGGGTTGGGAGGGCGGAAGGGAGAGGAAGGGGAAAAAAAATAAAAAATATGTACCACGGTCTCCGGCGGGGGACGATGGAAGCCTCCAGCCATGTGGAGGCTCAGAGTGGGGATGGCCCCACTCCGAGTCTCCACACCCTGGAGGCTTCTATTGTCCCCTGCTGGAGACCAAGGGATAGAAGGTAAGTCGGGTGGGGATGGAAGGGAGGTGGGAGGAGGGAGGAAAGGGGAAAAAAAGTCTTACCTGAGTCCCCAGCGGGGGACGAACGCAGCCTCCAGCCATGGGGAGGCTTGGAGCAGGGATTGCCCCGTTTTGAGCCTCCTTATTAGCTGAGGGGCTGCCACGCCCCTCGCCGGGAACAGAGTACCCGGCACGCGCAGGACGCACCGATGTACAAGAGAATACCGTGTGGTATGGCTCGCAAAAGAGCCAATCCACACGTATACCCGCTGGGCTGAGCGTGCCGGGTACTAATGTACGGTTATTCAAGTTGGTGAGTATTGAATTCTTTTATCCAATCATTGACATTTTGTATCTTGCATATTTCGAATTCCAAAGCTTCTCTAAATAAGAATGAATTGCCACTGAATTATAATGGTGGGACATAGACCATTTTCCTGGTCAGGACCGCATTGCACTAGATGATTCCTTTTTCAGTATCTTTGTTGTACCTCGCAGGACTGCCTTTTCTGCTTCAAGATGAAAATCTCCAGTGGTGACCACCGGGGGACAAAAGACTGGGGGGCGGTGAGTTGTTTGCCTGGATGTATCTGTCAAATCAGTCTGTATTCGTGGTTCCTATGATGTTCTGTGAAGTCAGTCTGTTGCCCTGTTTCTTATAATGTTCTGCCCGGTCTGTAGAGGTCCCGTTAGCTGCACACCGTCCGGATATGGTTTTCGCATTGGAACGCTGTTTCGTGTAGTACAGAGGCAAGGCGCAACTCAGAAAAGCCACCTTTCTAGGTAACAGCTTTCTCCATGCCCTTGGTGCTGTTTTAGTTTAAAATTCTCCCTTTTGGCTTACACTATGCCGTGCCACTTTCCAACGACTTATGGACAGAATATTACTGCCCTGCTCTAATTTTTGTGGAGCTTATATTTATGATATAATCATTTATAGTAAAACCTGGGAAGACCACCTCTTCTTTACTATTACAAGAGCCCTCAGGTAAGCTGGCTTAATGGCCAATCCTTCCAAATAGCTAGCTCAATCTGCCATGAAATACCTCAGCTTCTTTGTAGGGAATGGTAGTGTCCAACCTCTATGTGATAAAGTGAAGGCTGTCCTAGATATCCCTTCACCTAGTACCAAGAGGGATGTTAGAACATTCTTAGGGTTAATTGGTTATTACTGGAGGTTTATCCCTAAATTCTTGGACAGGACAACTAAACTGACAGACAAATTAAAGAACGCCTAACCCCAGAAAATTCATTGGACTGATGAGGACGATGTGTGTTGTAACAACCTAAAACAAACCCTGTACCAGAACCATGATCCTAAAGGTAGTAGATGTCTCAAAAGAATTTGTATTATCAACATATGCCTCTCTTACAGGGTTAGGAGCGGTCTTGTCAAAAATTTGAGACGGATTGGAACATCCTATCTTATTTACTAGTCACAAACTCGTTCCACCTGAAAATAATTACTCTGTGCTGGAATTAGAGGCCCTTGCCATCAAGTGGGCCATTATGTACCTTAGATATTACCGTCTAAGACAAACGTTCACACTCGTCATGGATCACTCTCCACTAGTTTGGATCAGCCAACGGAAAGGTTCTAACCCTTGAGCCATGCAATGGTTCTTAGAACTGCAACCCTACTGTTTCACTGTGGAGCATGAAAAAGTAACAATCAGGGGAACGTAGATTTCCTCTCTCTGTTCCCTTGTGAAACAGATGCGGCTGCATCGCATAGGTGAAGGGAATGTGAGAAAACTGAAGCTACTCACCCGGTAGTCCCCGTAGATCTGTCATCCAGGTGGCAAGGACACGCCCATCGCTTTTTGCTACAGTTCCTAGGGGTGAACCAGCGTGGGAGGATCACCTGGATGGGTATATTTGGGGAGTGGTAGTGGGACACCAGATAACGAGATGCAGTCTCCCCTTCCCTGTAACACCTTTACCCGATCCTTTCCAATAGAATATGTTGGGTCTCAACCACCCCACGCCCCCTTTTTCGACACAAACACTTTTTCACGGGTCTGGATGTATAACAAATGTAATAAATAAATACAAATGAATACATTTGATTCATCTAGACAAGACCATCCTTTTTTTATAATCTTGGCACTTAAGCTTATTTCAAGAACTGGGTTTTCCCAATGATCGTACAATGAACTTGGATATATGATATCAGATAATCTGACACCTGTTTGATAAGATTTCTCAAGACAAGGCTAATATTATAAACAAGTTCAAGGTATCTTGATTAACTGTAAGAAGTTTGACATCCTTTTTTGAAAAATTATTTAACTATTTAAAGCTAATCAAATTACAAACAACCCTTTTCTTTCTTTTTGGAAAGTTAAGTTAAACGTAATATATTGATGCATCAAATCAACCTCAGAAATGAATGACTAATTACATTATTGTTTGTACATATTGTTTGTAGAAAGAAAAAGCCCCAGAAGAAGAGATTCTTAATCTTGAAACATGTAGGGAAATAAAAAGGACTATAACTGATGACAAATGATTGAGAAGTTATTTTTTCATGAACATTACAACAAATGATGTCATATGAAATATTTATTGATTGAAAATCCATCAAAAGAATTCATAAAGATCATGAAATTGGAAAATTAACATCCTCTAGAAAGTTGGGCTTTTTTATTAAGGGGATGTGAGTTCACAAATTTGGGAACTTTTCTTGTTTAAAGACCAAAGAGGACATCAAGGGGGACATACCCTTGACCTTTTCACCGACATGAGCCTTCAAAAGTATGAAACGTAAGACCTGGAATTAAATCTAAAGAATCCTGCATTGTGTGTAGGAGCTACCCGGGGCTCTCCCACCTCGATAGTCAAGGCGAGGAGAAGTGCTTGCTGCTGTGGCACTTTCCTTGGATCCTACAACAAAGCAACAGCAGTGAAGTCAGCACAGCCAGTGAGTTGGGAAGACTGATTCCGGACCGGTCCGTGTGGAAACCAATGTTGCAAGTGGCAACATTGTATGAATAAGATTATTAAAACAGCAGATAAGTGAATGAAATTTGGATGAGTATGAGTCTTCCAGTAATTATTCTGGGTCCACCTCCAGGGTCTCCTGACCTCCCTGTTACCTTCAATGTTCAGGAATAGTGTCACAGGGGCTGGCAGCAGGCTGGGACCTTGGTTCTCAGTTGTGTATGCCGCGGTCCATCACAGCTTGTTTGTAGTCACACCACCACTTACTCTTCTCTTAGGGTCAGAATGCCTTGTATTCGGTTCGCTTCTCTGTGTCCCTCCTCAGCGAGGTGTCTTGAAACTTGCTTGTTACTCTCTCTCTATGTCTCTACCTCCCATTTGTATTAAATGCATTGGGACTACCCCAGCACAGCATCAAAGTCCTTCCTTTCTTTCTGCTTCATACCCTGTATGATTCCCATGAGTTTCTTCATCTCAGTACAATGCAAGTTCTTCTTTATAGGCACCAATTAAGGATTCGACTGACAATAACAAATCCCAGTTTGATCTTTATATTTTCTTTCAGTAGGGGTAGTTGTAGGTGGGATATTATTATGTGGATGAGAGAGTTCCTCATAGGAACGGGAGTCTGTCCCTGTGAGGTCCTGCTTGCCTCTATCCCTAGGGAGGGGATTTTGCAGCCCCGGCTCGCCTTCTAGCCTCACAGGGAAAGGCACCCCCCTAGGGAGAAGTGACAGAATCCTGTGATTCATCACAGAAGAGAAAGAGCGAGGTTGGGGTAATGGAGTACTGGGACAAGAAAAAGGGAGCTTGAGGTAATACAACACATTACTTATGGGGCACTGGGATGAGGAATTGGGAGGTGGGAGTGATGGAACAGATTATGAATGGGGTACTGGGATGAGGAAGAGGGAGGTGGGGATAATGGAATACTGGGACTAGTAAGGGAGAGGTGGGTGTAATTGAATGGAATATTAATGGGGTACTGGGATGAGGGAGATGGGTGTAGCATAATGGATTCCTAATGGGGGTACTGCGATGATGAAGGGGAAGGTGGTGGTAATGTAACCAATTACGGTTGTGGTATCGGGACATGGAAGAGGGAGGTGGGAGCATGGAAAGACCTTCACTGCGGAAGTGCCAGGAAACATTATGAGGCCGATTCATGGAATAATTAGCGCGGCGCAAGTGGGCAAAAACGTGCGATTCGCAGTGGAATAGCGAAAATCGCAGTGAACGTGCGAAAATCGCACGAAAAGCAGCGCACGTCGATTCATGGAAGGCCGTGCGCGAGAAAACCAGCGGATGTGCGAAAAAAAAGTGCGCGGCGCACGTTGGCGCACGTTGGCGCACAGGCCATCTAACAGCGTGCGCCAGGTCACAGCGAAAATCGCACAGGCCACAGCGAAATTCGCACATAGCGCGGCGCACGCAATAAAAGTAGGCGGAACACGGGCGTAACACTCGGAATGGGGAACAACTAGCCAAAACGTGGGCGTCACGGGGGAAGTACAGGGCACAAGTGCGCGGAACGCCCACACGCTCGCCTACAACACGTATTCATGGAATAGAATAGGGGAAAAAAGCGCACGCTCAAACCAGCGCACAGGCACAAACACGACCGCCACAAGAAAGGAGGCGGTAGCGTCTCTGCGGCTGTAAGAAATGTGCGCCAAAAGGTGCGCCAACAAATAGCACCTATATACTGCCATGATGAATGTCCCATACTGTGGCCCTCCAGGAAAAATGACGTGCAAAGGGGTACCCACAAACACGGACACCCGCTGACAAAAAATACGTGTGCATGTATACCGGGGTGCGAGGGAAGTGTCACACGCGATTTGCAGGGTACGTGCATCACAGGGGTTCGCGTGAAGTTATTCACACGATCGGGCCTGGGGGAGCGGGCTACGTGTATTACAGGGGTTTGCGTGAAGTTCCTCACGCGATCGGGCCTGGGGGAGCGGGCTACGTGTATTTCAGGGGTTCGCGTGAAGTTCCACACGCGATCGGGCATGGGGGAGCGGGCTACGTGTATTACAGGGGTTCGCGTGAAGTTCCACACGCGATCGGGCCTGGGGGAGCGTGCTACGTGTATTTCAGGGGTTTGCGTGAAGTTTCACACGCGAATAGCCTGGGCGCGTGAATTTGAGGGGTGCGCGGGAAGTTCCTCACGCGATCGGGCCTGGGGGAGCGGGCTACGTGTATTACAGGGGTTCGCGTGAAGTTCCTCACGCGATCGGGCCTGGGGGAGCGTGCTACGTGTATTTCAGGGGTTCGCGTGAAGTTTCACACGCGAATAGCCTGGGCGCGTGAATTTGAGGGGTTCGCGTGAAGTTCCACACGCGATCGGGCCTGGGGGAGCGGGCTACGTGTATTACAGGGGTTCGCGTGAAGTTCCACACGCGATCGGGCCTGGGGGAGCGGGCTACGTGTATTACAGGGGTTCGCGTGAAGTTCCTCACGCGATCGGGCCTGGGGGAGCGTGCTACGTGTATTTCAGGGGTTCGCGTGAAGTTTCACACGCGAATAGCCTGGGCGCGTGAATTTGAGGGGTTCGCGTGAAGTTCCACACGCGATCGGGCCTGGGGGAGCGGGCTACGTGTATTACAGGGGTTCGCGTGAAGTTCCTCACGCGATCGGGCCTGGGGGAGCGTGCTACGTGTATTTCAGGGGTTCGCGTGAAGTTTCACACACGAATAGCCTGGGCGCGTGAATTTGAGGGGTGCGCGGGAAGTTCCTCACGCGATCGGGCCTGGGGGAGCGGGCTACGTGTATTACAGGGGTTCGCGGGAAGTTCCACACGCGAATAGCCTGGGCGCGTGTATTTCAGGGGTTCGCGGGAAGTTCCACACGCGAATAGCCTGGGCGCGTGTATTTCAGGGGTGCGCGGGAAGTTCCACACGCGAATAGGCTGGGCGCGTGTATTTCAGGGGTGCGCGGGAAGTTCCACACGCGAATAGCCTGGGCGCGTGTATTTCAGGGGTTCGCGGGAAGTTCCACACGCGAATAGCCTGGGCGCGTGAATTTGAGGGGTGCGCGGGAAGTTCCACACGCGAATAGCCTGGGCCCGTGTATTTCAGGGGTGCGCGGGGAGTTCCACACGCGAATAGCCTGGGCCCGGGTATTTCAGGGGTGCGCGGGAAGTTCCACACGCGAATAGCCTGGGCGCGTGTATTTCAGGGGTGCGCGGGAAGTTTTACACGCGATTAGCCTGGGCGCGTGTATTTCAGGGGTGCGCGGGAAGTTTTACACGTGAATAGCCTGGGCGCGTGTATTTCAGGGGTGCGCGGGAAGTTTAACACGCGATTTCTGCACGGTACGTGTATTTCAGGGGTGCCGGGGAGTCCCACATGTGATTTGACAGTGTGGGTCCTCCCAGGTGTACCCTGTACACCCTCCACGGCCCCTGCAGGCAGCCCACACCACAGGGGACTACCCTGCATCCCTGGTCATGTCCCGCAGGCAGCCCACCCAACATGGGCATGCCCCCCAGCAAAGGCACATGTCTCCTTGAACTAATGAACACCAACACATGTCCCCTTGCACCCCCACCCCCCAGCACTGTGGGGCACATGCCAGCAGTCCCCCACCCATGTCCAACTCATGTCCCCCACCACCCCCACCCCCCAGCACTGTGGGGCACCTGCCAGTAGGCCCCCACCCATGTCCAACTCATGTCTCCCACCACCCCCACCCCCCAGCCACCAGGGTCACCCTCCACCAGGGCCCCACTCATGTCTCCCACCACCCCCACCCCCCAGCACTGTGGGGCACCTGCCAGCAGGCCCCCACCCATGTCCAACTCATGTCTCCCACCACCCCCACCCCCCAGCCACCAGGGTCACCCTCCACCAGGGCCCCACTCATGTCTCCCACCACCCCCACCCCCCAGCAGTGCAGGGGCAGCCTCCACCAGGCCCCCACTCATGTCTCCCACCACCCCCACCCCCCAGCAGTGCAGGGGCAGCCTCCACCAGGCCCCCACTCATGTCCCCTATCACCCCCACCCCCCCGCCACCAGGGGCACCCTCCACCAGGCCCCCACTCATGTCTCCCACCACCCCCACCCCCCAGCAGTGCAGGGGCACCCTCCACCAGGCCCCCACTCATGTCTCCCACCACCCCCACCCCCCAGCACTGTGGGGCACCTGCCAGCAGGCCCCCACCCATGTCCAACTCATGTCTCCCACCACCCCCACCCCCCAGCACTGTGGGGCACCTGCCAGTAGGCCCCCACCCATGTCCAACTCATGTCTCCCACCACCCCCACCCCCCAGCCACCAGGGTCACCCTCCACCAGGGCCCCACTCATGTCTCCCACCACCCCCACCCCCCAGCACTGTGGGGCACCTGCCAGCAGGCCCCCACCCATGTCCAACTCATGTCCCCCACCACCCCACCCCCCAGCACTGTGGGGCACCTGCCAGTAGGCCCCCACCCATGTCCAACTCATGTCTCCCACCACCCCCACACCCCAGCACTGTGGGGCACCTGCCAGCAGGCCCCCACCCATGTCCAACTCATGTCTCCCACCACCCCCACACCCCAGCACTGTGGGGCACCTGCCAGCAGGCCCCCACCCATGTCCAACTCATGTCCCCCACCACCCCCACCCCCCAGCACTGTGGGGCACCTGCCAGTAGGCCCCCACCCATGTCCAACTCATGTCTCCCACCACCCCCACACCCCAGCAGTGCAGGGTCACCCTCCACCAGGCCCCCACTCATGTCTACCACCACCCCCACCCCCCAGCCACCAGGGTCACCCTCCACCAGGCCCCCACTCATGTCCCCTATCACCCCCACCCCCCAGCCACCAGGGTCACCCTCCACCAGGCCCCCACTCATGTCTCCCATCACCCCCACACCCCAGCAGTGCAGGGTCACCCTCCACCAGGCCCCCACTCATGTCTCCCACCACCCCCACCCCCCAGCAGTGCAGGCTCAACCTCCACCAGGCCCCCACTCATGTCCCCCTGCACCCCCACCCCCCTGCCACCATGTGCAGCCCCCACCAGGTCCTCACAATCCCCAATCATGTGCGTAATGGTCAGCCTCCACAGCCAAAAAGACCTACCAAGTAACCCATTCACCCACATGGAAATGGAAATCACATGTTACACCCCCAATGTACATGAAGCAAATGAACCCATGTCCGTCACACACATATTTTCAAATTGAATGGGAAAACACACAACATGACATGCATGAAACCAAGGAGATGAAACCACACAGTGAACAATGGAAAAAAAAATGTATTGAAAAAAATACAAATGCCAAAGAAAGAAAACTAACTACAATTTAAATGTGAAAAAATAAGCTGCATGTCCGCATAAAAACACAAAACTAGAAAATCAAATCAAAAAAATTATGTCCAAAGTGAAATGTAAAAACTCTCCATGCAACAAAGAACTATGTACAAAAATAACAAGGGTCCATCATCACAACTGAACTAAGGAAACCTCCTAAAAAACCTACCTAAATATCAACTATATACAAAAAGTGGAGCAGTGTCCGTCGACTCCAAATAATAATAAGAACGAAAGGAAACCTAAAACTAAAGAACTATATACAAAGGCGGCGGGCAAGTCCAGCGGCTCACTCTGTGGTGTTCCGGGCCAGGGCATCATCGAACTCCTGTTCGATGTCCCGGAGGCGGTCCAGTTCCATGGCCCCGAGGGTCCGCAGGGACGACGCCGTGTCCACCTCCAACCCCCTGCGGATTGCCTCGAGGCACTCGGCCCGCCTCAGGGCCCTCCGCATGGAGTTCTCCGCCCTGACCATTGTGAGCCGCGCCTCTTCCGCCCGCCGCCGCTCCGCACCTATGGCGTGGCACAACCGCTGCCACACGGAAGACACTCTCTGTCCTGGGTCCTCCTGCCCTCCGGCCGATGCCTGCCCCTCCGATGTCGAAGGCCCCGAGCCTTCATGGCTCCCACCATCTTGCTGCTGCTGCTGCTCTGCCTCTGCCCGTGCACTGCCTCCTGCTGCCTGCACATCCTCCGCCGGCTGGGGTGCACCTGTTGATGTGGCCACCCCTGCTGGACGTCCGACTCCCGACTGTGGCAGGGATGCCTCCTCCACCAGCCTGGCCGCACTGTCAGAGGCAGCTCCACAGGGCACCCAGGTGACTGATGGGTGGGAAGATGGCACAGAGGACGACTGGCGCGTAGGGGGTCCAGTTGAGGAGGGGGTCGGAGCAAGCCCCATCAGACAGCGGAATCCGGCCTGGGTGACCTGTCCCAGCAGGCTGACGTGGTCAACGAGCCATTCGAGATGACGTGCAGTCTCTCCATGAAAAGACTGCAGGTCACCTCGCATGGCCCGTTGACGCAACGCCACACCAGCCAGGACAGGCTCAACCCGGTCCTGGATGGCCACGTCCGCAGGCAGAGGAAGGCCAGTTGACGTCAGCTCATCCCCTGCCTGAAAACGGGTCTGGACGTAGGCATCCCTGCTGGTGCAAGATGATGCAGGGACAGGATCGGGGACAGGATTGCACACAGGCACCTCCGCGGCCGCCTGTGCTGCCTCCTGTCCCTGGTCCTGGACTGCACCACTAGCACCAGTGGGATCCCCACCTCCAGACCCCGTCTCTGGTGCTTGCGCGGCCCCCTCCTCCACCAAACCCCCCACCAACCTGGATGACTCTGTGCCATCTTCCCCTGTTGGGCCCTGTGGGGTCCCAGCTGCCCCTTCTGCTGCCGAGGAGTCCAACTGCAACCTCCGCCTCTTGGACCCCCCGGCAGCTGCGGCCTGGGACGCGGCACCGGACTCCTCACTCCCCGACGAGATGACAACACGGGAGGGGAGCCGGGCCTTGCGTCTCCGGCTGGCGGTCGGATCCCCGCCGCTGTGCTCCACAGCACCTTCTCCGCCCTCTTCATCAGTTGACGCTGCAGACAGGGAGAAACAAAACACAGGCATCAGGGCACTGTACAATGGACACATACACGCATGACAGTTGCACATGAGTGGCATTGGCAAACCTCAGACATGTCATCACAATCCCCAACACACATGTCATTGCAACTGGCACACATGAGCCATACCACAGCCATATCGCAACTGCCACCACCATCCCTACACATACAACAGCATCAGCAGCCAAAGGGGAGCCATACATCACATGCAACACAGGAAGTGCAACACACATGTACACACACCACCACACTTGCATGCATGTCTACACCTCTGCCAAGTGTCGCACTGTTCAGACGGGCATCCATGTCACATCTGCCAATCAGGCTTCCACATACCGCTGTCACATGCATCCATGTAGCATCACTGTTGCACCTTTGACAAATACACACACATGCACATGTACACAGTGCTCATACATGCAGCCGAAAACAACATACATGCCTGACATCACGGACATGTCTACTTACATACACATTCATCCAAACATGTGTGCACGCACAACTGCATTTGCCATGCAAGCCCACACACACAAGCACCATCCATGTCTCACACATTACAGCCCTCGCATGTGTCAGCCCCACGGCCCTGTACACCCCCACCCATACTCCACCCCATACAAACAGATGTGCAACCGGCACAATGGGGAATGATCACCACACGCCCTGCTCACAACCAGGATGCATGTACACTCACCGCTCGACTCCAGACGGCTCTGCTTCTCTAGGACCTGGACGTGGAGCGCTGGGGATATGCGTTCCAGGACCCCCATCTGTTCTTCCGACAAGTGGCCCCGGCGCCCCTTGGCATCCGCTGCCTTCAAGAGGCGCCGGGCCTTGTTCAGGGTCCTGGACCTGAAGTCCTCCCAGCGCTTCCTGACATGTTGTAAGTCCCGGACTGCCACCCCCTCCGCGTTGATGGCAGTCACGATGTCTGTCCAGATCCGAGTCCGTCCTTCCTTGTCGGCGCGGGAACTTCCAAAGAGGGCATCATACTGCCCCAGGACTTGCTCCACCAGGACACCAACTTCGGTGGCACTGAAGCTGGTGCCCCTCTGCCTCTCTGGCCGGGGGTTGTCAGTGGTCACAGATGGTGTTAGCCCCGACATGACAACCCCAGAGGCAGGAGTGGGTGGGCAACTGGGTCCTGGGGCTGGGCTGTGGAGCGATGGGATTCCAGTCGGGAGTCTTCTGTTCCAGCAGGGGTGGTCACAGCAACAGCACCCCTGGCTGATGTGCAGGCAGCAAATGGCAGTGCACGTGGGCAGCAGGCAGTCAGGCAGCAGCAGATAGCAGGTGGGAGCGTGCTCGGGGCTCTGGGGGGCAGTAATTCGGCCTTCTGGGCAGGAGCGTGGTCTCCCGTGTGCTCACGCGTGGCCAGCTTGGTACGGAGTGAATTGGCACGTGAAAATCCTGCACGTCAGCGTGAAAACCGAGGAAAGGCCCTAAGCGCGTAAGCGCGTCAGCACGCATACGCGATTCCATTGGACCAAAGGCCCTCAGCGCGTAAGCGCGTCTGTGACGTGACCCGCACGGGTGTTTCCCACACTGCACGTGATGACAGAGCACACGTGGAAAGACTGCACGTCAGAGTCTCATCGCGTGTAATTGGACAAAAGTGCGTGTACACGCGATTGGCCTATGTACGTGTATATGAGGTGTGCGCGGACACTTACACACGCAAGTACGTCAGCGCACCTGTATCCCGGTGTACGGCCATTTCCACCAATCACACGCGATGAGACTCTGACGTGCAGTCTTTCCACGTGTGCTCTGTCATCACGTGCAGTGTGGGAAACACCCGTGCGGGTCACGTCACAGACGCGCTTACGCGCTGAGGGCCTTTGGTCCAATGGAATCGCGTATGCGTGCTGACGCGCTTACGCGCTTAGGGCCTTTCCTCGGTTTTCACGCTGACGTGCAGGATTTTCACGTGCCAATTCACTCCGTACCAAGCTGGCCACGCGTGAGCACACGGGAGACCACGCTCCTGCCCAGAAGGCCGAATTACTGCCCCCCAGAGCCCCGAGCACGCTCCCACCTGCTATCTGCTGCTGCCTGACTGCCTGCTGCCCACGTGCACTGCCATTTGCTGCCTGCACATCAGCCAGGGGTGCTGTTGCTGTGACCACCCCTGCTGGAACAGAAGACTCCCGACTGGAATCCCATCGCTCCACAGCCCAGCCCCAGGACCCAGTTGCCCACCCACTCCTGCCTCTGGGGTTGTCATGTCGGGGCTAACACCATCTGTGACCACTGACAACCCCCGGCCAGAGAGGCAGAGGGGCACCAGCTTCAGTGCCACCGAAGTTGGTGTCCTGGTGGAGCAAGTCCTGGGGCAGTATGATGCCCTCTTTGGAAGTTCCCGCGCCGACAAGGAAGGACGGACTCGGATCTGGACAGACATCGTGACTGCCATCAACGCGGAGGGGGTGGCAGTCCGGGACTTACAACATGTCAGGAAGCGCTGGGAGGACTTCAGGTCCAGGACCCTGAACAAGGCCCGGCGCCTCTTGAAGGCAGCGGATGCCAAGGGGCGCCGGGGCCACTTGTCGGAAGAACAGATGGGGGTCCTGGAACGCATATCCCCAGCGCTCCACGTCCAGGTCCTAGAGAAGCAGAGCCGTCTGGAGTCGAGCGGTGAGTGTACATGCATCCTGGTTGTGAGCAGGGCGTGTGGTGATCATTCCCCATTGTGCCGGTTGCACATCTGTTTGTATGGGGTGGAGTATGGGTGGGGGTGTACAGGGCCGTGGGGCTGACACATGCGAGGGCTGTAATGTGTGAGACATGGATGGTGCTTGTGTGTGTGGGCTTGCATGGCAAATGCAGTTGTGCGTGCACACATGTTTGGATGAATGTGTATGTAAGTAGACATGTCCGTGATGTCAGGCATGTATGTTGTTTTCGGCTGCATGTATGAGCACTGTGTACATGTGCATGTGTGTGTATTTGTCAAAGGTGCAACAGTGATGCTACATGGATGCATGTGACAGCGGTATGTGGAAGCCTGATTGGCAGATGTGACATGGATGCCCGTCTGAACAGTGCGACACTTGGCAGAGGTGTAGACATGCATGCAAGTGTGGTGGTGTGTGTACATGTGTGTTGCACTTCCTGTGTTGCATGTGATGTATGGCTCCCCTTTGGCTGCTGATGCTGTTGTATGTGTAGGGATGGTGGTGGCAGTTGCGATATGGCTGTGGTATGGCTCATGTGTGCCAGTTGCAATGACATGTGTGTTGGGGATTGTGATGACATGTCTGAGGTTTGCCAATGCCACTCATGTGCAACTGTCATGCGTGTATGTGTCCATTGTACAGTGCCCTGATGCCTGTGTTTTGTTTCTCCCTGTCTGCAGCGTCAACTGATGAAGAGGGCGGAGAAGGTGCTGTGGAGCACAGCGGCGGGGATCCGACCGCCAGCCGGAGACGCAAGGCCCGGCTCCCCTCCCGTGTTGTCATCTCGTCGGGGAGTGAGGAGTCCGGTGCCGCGTCCCAGGCCGCAGCTGCCGGGGGGAGGTCCAAGAGGCGGAGGTTGCAGTTGGACTCCTCGGCAGCAGAAGGGGCAGCTGGGACCCCACAGGGCCCAACAGGGGAAGATGGCACAGAGTCATCCAGGTTGGTGGGGGGTCTGGTGGAGGAGGAGGCCGCGCAAGCACCAGAGACGGGGTCTGGAGGTGGGGATCCCACTGGTGCTAGTGGTGCAGTCCAGGACCAGGGACAGGAGGCAGCACAGGCGGCCGCGGAGGTGCCTGTGTGCAATCCTGTCCCCGATCCTGTCCCTGCATCATCTTGCACCAGCAGGGATGCCTACGTCCAGACCCGTTTTCAGGCAGGGGATGAGCTGACGTCAACTGGCCTTCCTCTGCCTGCGGACATGGCTATCCAGGTCCGGGTTGAGCCTGTCCTGGCTGGTGTGGCGTTGTGTCAACGGGCCATGCGAGGTGACCTGCAGTCTTTTCATGGAGAGACTGCACGTCATCTCGAATGGCTCATTGACCACGTCAGCCTGCTGGGACAGGTCACCCAGACCGGATTCCTCCGTCTGATGGGGCTTGTTCCGACCCCCTCCTCAACTGGACCCCCTACGCGCCAGTCGTCCTCTGTGCCATCTTCCCACCCATCAGTCACCTGGGTGCCCTGTGGAGCTGCCTCTGACAGTGCGGCCAGGCTGGTGGAGGAGGCATCCCTGCCACAGTCGGGAGTCGGACGTCCAGCAGGGGTGGCCACATCGACAGGTGCACCCCAGCCGGCGGAGGATGTGCAGGCAGCAGGAGGCAGTGCACGGGCAGAGGCAGAGCAGCAGCAGCAGCAAGATGGTGGGAGCCATGAAGGCTCGGGGCCTTCGACATCGGAGGGGCAGGCAACGGCCGGAGGGCAGGAGGACCCAGGACAGAGAGTGTCTTCCGTGTGGCAGCGGTTGTGCCACGCCATAGGTGCGGAGCGGCGGCGGGCGGAAGAGGCGCGGCTCACAATGGTCAGGGCGGAGAACTCCATGCGGAGGGCCCTGAGGCGGGCCGAGTGCCTCGAGGCAATCCGCAGGGGGTTGGAGGAGGACACGGCGTCGTCCCTGCGGACCCTCGGGGCCATGGAACTGGACCGCCTCCGGGACATCGAACAGGAGTTCGATGATGCCCTGGCCCGGAACACCACAGAGTGAGCCGCTGGACTTGCCCGCCGCCTTTGTATATAGTTCTTTAGTTTTAGGTTTCCTTTGTTTTTTCTTATGATTTGGAGTCGACGGACACTGCTCCACTTTTTGTATATAGTTGATATTTAGGTAGGTTTTTTCGGAGGTTTCCTTAGTTCTGTTGTGATGATGGACCCTTTTTATTTTTGTACATAGTTCTTTGTTGCACGGAGAGTTTTGACATTTCACTTTGGACAAAATTTTTTGGATTAGATTTTCTAGTTTTGTGTTTTTATGCGGACATGCAGCTTCTTTTTTCACATTTACATTGTAGTTAGTTTTCTTTCTTTAGCATTCGTATTTTTTTCTAATACATTTTTTTTTACATTGTTCACTGTGTGGTTTCATCTCATTGGTTTCATGCATGTCATGTTGTGTGTTTTCCCATTCAATTGGAAAATATGTGTGTGACGGACATGGGTTCATTTGCTTCATGAACATTGGGGGTGTAACATGTGATTTCCATTTCCATGTGGGTGAATGGGTTACTTGGTAGGGCTTTTTGGCTGTGGAGGCTGACCATTACGCACATTGTGAGGACCTGGTGGGGGCTGCACATGGTGGCAGGGGGGTGGGGGTGGTGGGAGACATGAGTGGGGGCCTGGTGGAGGGTGACCCTGGTGGCTGGGGGGTGGGGGTGGTGGGAGACATGAGTGGGGGCCTGGTGGAGGCTGCCCCTGCACTGCTGGGGGGTGGGGGTGGTGGGAGACATGAGTTGGACATGGGTGGGGGCCTGCTGGCAGGTGCCCCACAGTGCTGGGGGGTGGGGGTGGTGGGAGACATGAGTGGGGCCCTGGTGGAGGGTGACCCTGGTGGCTGGGGGGTGGGGGTGGTGGGAGACATGAGTTGGACATGGGTGGGGGCCTACTGGCAGGTGCCCCACAGTGCTGGGGGGTGGGGGTGGTGGGAGACATGAGTTGGACATGGGTGGGGGCCTGCTGGCAGGTGCCCCACAGTGCTGGGGGGTGGGGGTGGTGGGAGACATGAGTGGGGGCCTGGTGGAGGGTGCCCCTGCACTGCTGGGGGGTGGGGGTGGTGGGAGACATGAGTGGGGGCCTGGTGGAGGGTGCCCCTGGTGGCGGGGGGGTGGGGGTGATAGGGGACATGAGTGGGGGCCTGGTGGAGGCTGCCCCTGCACTGCTGGGGGGTGGGGGTGGTGGGAGACATGAGTGGGGGCCTGGTGGAGGCTGCCCCTGCACTGCTGGGGGGTGGGGGTGGTGGGAGACAAGAGTGGGGGCCTGGTGGAGGGTGCCCCTGCACTGCTGGGGGGTGGGGGTGTTGGGAGACATGAGTGGGGGCCTGGTGGAGGGTGCCCCTGGTGGCTGGGGGGTGGGGGTGGTGGGAGACATGAGTGGGGGCCTGGTGGAGGCTGCCCCTGCACTGCTGGGGGGTGGGGGTGGTGGGAGACATGAGTGGGGGCCTGGTGGAGGGTGCCCCTGCACTGCTGGGGGGTGGGGGTGGTGGGAGACATGAGTGGGGGCCGGGTGGAGGGTGACCCTGGTGGCTGGGGGGTGGGGGTGGTGGGAGACATGAGTGGGGGCCTGGTGGAGGCTGCCCCTGCACTGCTGGGGGGTGGGGGTGGTGGGAGACATGAGTGGGGGCCTGGTGGAGGGTGACCCTGGTGGCGGGGGGGTGGGGTGATAGGGGACATGAGTGGGGGCCTGGTGGAGGCTGCCCCTGCACTGCTGGGGGGTGGGGGTGGTGGGAGACATGAGTGGGGGCCTGGTGGAGGGTGACCCTGGTGGCGGGGGGGTGGGGTGATAGGGGACATGAGTGGGGGCCTGGTGGAGGCTGCCCCTGCACTGCTGGGGGGTGGGGGTGGTGGGAGACATGAGTGGGGGCCTGGTGGAGGGTGACCCTGGTGGCTGGGGGGTGGGGGTGGTGGGAGACATGAGTGGGGGCCTGGTGGAGGGTGCCCCTGCACTGCTGGGGGGTGGGGGTGCAGGGGGACATGAGCAGGTGTGCAGGGTAGTCCCCTGTTTTGTGGGCTGCCTGCAGGGGCTGTGGAGGGTGTACAGGGAACACCTGTGAGGACCCACCCAGCCTGATTGCGTGTGATAATTCCCGCACACCCCTGTAATACACGTACCAAGCCAAATCGCGTGTGATAATTCCCACGCACCCCTGTAATACACGTACCTGGCCAAATCGCATGTGAAACTTCCCGCGTACCCCTGTAATACACGTACCCTGGCCAATCGCGTGTTGAACTTCCCGCGTACCCCTGTAATACACGTACCCTGGCCAATCGCGTGTTAAACTTCCCGCGTACCCCTGTAATACACGTACCCTGGCTAATCGCGTGTATAACTTCACGCGTACCCCTGTAATACACGTACCCTGGCCAATCGCGTGTTAAACTTCCCGCGTACCCCTGTAATACACGTACCCTGGCCAATCGCGTGTTAAACTTCCCGCGTACCCCTGTAATACACGTACCCTGGCTAATCGCGTGTTAAACTTCCCGCGTACCCCTGTAATACACTTACCCTGGCTAATCGCGTGTTGAACTTCCCGCATACCCCTGTAATACACGTACCCTGGCCAATCGCATGTTAAACTTCCCGCGTACCCCTGTAATACACGTACCCTGGCTAATCGCGTGTATGACTTCACGTGTACCCCTGTAATACACTTACACTGGCTAATCGCGTGTTAAACTTCCCGCGTACCCCTGTAATACACGTACCCTGGCCAATCGCGTGTTAAACTTCCCGCGTACCCCTGTAATACACGTACCCTGGCTAATCGCGTGTATGACTTCACGTGTACCCCTGTAATACACTTACCCTGGCTAATCGCGTGTTAAACTTCCCGCGTACCCCTGTAATACACGTACCCTGGCCAATCGCGTGTTAAACTTCCCGCGTACCCCTGTAATACACGTACCCTGGCCAATCGCGTGTTAAACTTCCCGCGTACCCCTGTAATACACGTACCCTGGCTAATCGCGTGTATGACTTCACGTGTACCCCTGTAATACACTTACCCTGGCTAATCGCGTGTATGACTTCACGTGTACCCCTGATATGCACGTTACCCGCTTTGCATTCCTTGTTTGGCTGCCCTGTAAACTGGTCCAGGGTTAGCGCAGCCCTTTGCGATGATTTAGCGATTTTGCTGGCTTTTCCTTGCGCGAGGGCGTTCTTGGGGGCGTTACTGGCGCTGCTGCAGGGTCGCTGCGATACTCTGCGCCACGGCTGGTTTGGGAGCATGAAATCCATGAATACGCTGTGCGCGGAAATCGGTTTTATCGCACGTGCCTGGCGCAGTCAATCGCACGCGGACACTCTGCGCCAGCCGATTGCGACACTTTTCTGCGAAATTCTATGAATTACCCTGTATTATTGTTAAATCATGTGGAGCACTTGTCCAAGCAAAACACAGGCTATTGAAAAGATGGAGCAACACCACTCGAGCGTGTACTGCACTTTTCTTTTTTCAATGTCAATAAACAAATGCAATCTTTCAAAGCTAATCCAACAATCCCACACATTGTATGGTAATTTAGGAGGCAATGCTTAAGTTTATTTATTCTAAGAAAACAGGGTTTGCTTCCTAAATTATCTTACAATACGCCATATCCCCCTACCTAGATTTAGTGTGCCTGTCACATTTCATTATGGGTTATGCTTCAGTATGTACTATTTTCTTTTGCTGCTGCTAAAAAAAAATGTAGGTCTTAGATATAGATTTAGAAATATGCTTGAAAAAAACGAAACTATCCACAGATCCCAAAACTTCCCTTACACTCTCCTTATATCATTTTAGGGTAACATTTTGAGTACATGGGGGCACAGTTTAAAAAATAACTAATGGACACATTTACTCCAAACCAACAAAGGATTTCCTTTGAGCACTTTGTGGCCACCTTTTTTCTCATTTGGCAAAATTACATCAAGCAGTTTGGACTGTGCACTTGAGCAAACATTGGGACAAACTATGCAAAAAGTGAAAAACACACCAATGTTGGCCTTTCACATCTTTTGAACCATAACACAAGGTTGCATGAAATGTTAGTTTTGGGGCCAATCGCAGTTGGCCAATGTTGTGCTGATTTGTCCTATGGTGCAAATGTTATTAGACATATACATTTCACATTTCCTATGGGTGATAGGTTTCACCTTAACTATTGGGTGACTAGTGTCGCCCTATAATATATTTGCATATTGGCATATGAGAATAAGCTTCTAATATTCTTCTCTATGGGGTGCTTGATATATCAGCCATGCTATGCTCAATTGCAAACTCTAAGGCTGTCAAAATGTGTATAGAGTATAGATGTGTCATGTATGTAGCACTTTAATGTTAGGGTTAGTTTTTTAATAAATTAAAAAAAGCATCAAACCCAGTGTGAATTATACATTTAGTTATTCAAGCATACAGTTCTTTTATTGCAGAAATGTATGTCAAAAAGAAAGATATCCAATCATCATTATGCCTCCGAATGTTATTTGATTTAATGCAAACCAGCAGTCAATCCTCATTGGTGCTATGTGTCCCTTTTCTAATTGGTGTATATCACAAGAGCACAATATGAGTGTACTTGACTGTCCAATTTGGAATGATAACATTTTCGCATATATGAATGTGCATGTTTTTTCTAGATACTACTGTATGCTAGATATGACAAGTGTGACTTTGTTATTATGATGACAATATATATTGGAAGTGAACATTCGAAACTACATTTTCAACATTTTATTCAGAGACAGTTTACCATGGTAAATAACTTCTTTAGTTGAGAATACAGATGCATGTACCTACAAAACATCCTTCTTTCTTTGAAAGGATACACTCAAATCAGAACCAATTATCTTTTTCTTATTTGAGCACCAAGGCGATGTTAAAGGTTTTCAGGCTGGCCTTTGTCACTGCTGCTCTTATTCGATGTGTAACCATCAAAAACATAGTATATGCCCGTCTTCAAGATATCTGTGTTTCTTTCTCTTGTCACGTTTTTGCCATGAATGGCGAGGTGGATCTAGAAACAATAGACCTGAAAATGTGACTCTCACACACAGAAAACGAGAGAGAGAGCGCAAATAAGAGAGAGAGCGAAGGCAAGCAATGGATTAGTGCATGATATGTTTCTTTAACATGCGCAATCGGAATTACGCAACCAGACTTAGTTCACATTACTTAGCCTCTCAAAAACATGTAATAGGTCCCTGTTTTAACACTAAAATATACAGACTGAGAAATAGGCTCCAGCATCTTCTTTTCTGTGTTTGGTGAAAAGTGAGCATATGGGAGAAAGACTACTTTATTTGAATAGGATTGAAAGTTCTACTGAGCCGAGAAACTACGAATTATGTTTTGCATATTTCAGAATGGCACACTACATATTCAAACGTTTGTTCACAAGTTTTACTTTTGTGTTGAACAGTCGGCAAGGCATGGCTATCACTGCAAGTGAGGAAGGTTATGTTGCAGGTTACGCCTTGAGAATGCTATTGAAATAACACATGGAGCTCAGGTCATGTGAGGATACGTGGGGCCTCATTACGAGAATGGAGGTAATGAAAAAAGGAAGGCGGAATGGTAATACCGGCATCGTTAAAAGGTCCGGGGAATTACGACCCGACAACCTGCCAATACCGGCACCGCCCTTACTGTGCCCCCTCATACCGGCATGGGCGAGTACACGCGCCCCTTCGGGAGTAAATACCGGCATGCCGGCAATAGGAGGACATCACAACCCCCGTGGGCGTGCAAATACCGGCATCCCAAAGGCGGTAATCAGGGCCTGCACGATGGCGGCCATACAGACATCGCGGACCACCCATAAACAGCAATCAGCAATCAAGCCAACTACCACAGGTGCACACAATCATCACAGGTGGACTCAATGGAGCCTGGCCCAATATAAAAGGAGTACACCCACACACCACACCCCTTCCTACACCAAAATGATACCACTAGCTGTTGCAATCATGGCGCTGGAGGACATGACTATACTGCTACAACTACAGCAACAACTACAACAACAACTACAGCCACAGCAACAGGCAGCACAGAGGAGACGCAGGAGGAGAAGGAGGGTGAGACAGGCGCAGCAATTACCACCAGTGCAGCCAGTAGTACCTCGTAGGCAGCCACTAATCCCTCGCATTAGACCCAGTCCATTCAATCTAATCCCTGACCAGACCCATACCCTGTACCGGTTGGACCAGGACACCATCACCACCATAGTGGACCTGATAGGCAATGACATTGCCAGCCTCACAGAAATACGCACTGCCATCCCCCCGCTACTAAAGGTGGTGTCTGTGCTCCACTTCCTGGACACAGGCACCTACCAGCACACAGTGGGCCAGCTGCATGGCATTTCACAACCACTATTTTCACGCATGCTGAACCAAGTGCTGGATGCCCTCCTGAAGCACGCTAGCACCCACATATCCCTACCACGGACTGCCCAGGAGATAGCCGACACCAAAGTAGGCTTCCATGCACTGGCAGGCATGCCCAATTGTGTTGGTGCCCTAGACTGCACCCATGTGGAATCGGTAGTCCCCCATGTACCCCAATCGCAAACAATACAACTCCATCAATGTGCAGATGGTATGTGACTCCAGCAAGATCATCACACATTGCTGCGCTCGATTTCCCGGATCAACACATGATGCCATGGTGCTGCGCAACTCCACGCTACCCTGTCACATGGAGCGACATGCTGGACCACATGCCTGTCTGCTTGGTGAGTTACCTAACTGGCCAATGGCATTTAGGTAACTCTACATAATTCATTGCTGATCTTGTTGAAAGAGGAAAATTGGCATATGAAGATGACCTGTTAATCAAAATTAGTACCTGGCAAGGGCGTGGCATATGCGTCCCAGCCAAGGAGCAGACTCAGAATGGGGGACTAACCACATATTAAAGCCCCCCTCTGAGCTTCCTCAGAGTAGGAGGCCACCATCTTCTCTTTCCGGGTGCTCTGGTAAGTGCTCCCCTGCGCCATGCGTCCCCATCCCCCCAATCCCCATTTTTGCTTATTTACCCTGCCCTTCCCACCGCACTTTCCTTCTGCAGCCTGGTCCCTCACTGGTACTACATGTAGTCGCTTCTCCCTGTTACATGGAGGGCATATTTTTTTTGTTCTTTTCAGTTGTGAAATGCTAACAACATTTCAAAACTTCCCAAAAGAACCTATTAGTAACCCTATCCAGTGGTCCGTGGTACTAAGAGCAATATGCCACTCTCTCGGGGGCATTACCGCTTCAGGTAATGCCCTGGGGCCTGCATTAATGTTCCACCAATTTGGGGTTTATTGCTTAAGTAAAAACCGTGGAAGAACATCTGGTGGAGATCCGCCACTTATTTGCCCACCTAGGAAACGCGGATGCAAAATGATCAGTTCAATAAACACAGTGATGCTGAACTAAAATAAAATGTCCAGGCCATGAAATCACAGCCAAGAGCCTTAATACCTAGAAAAAGAAGGTTGAGGCTATGGAAATTGACGAGCCTAGTGTGGGTCAGAAGATGGTCGTAGACGTGTTTCTTCCATAAAGAGAAAACAAACTCCTAACTATTCCTACGGTATGGCACTTCCCTACCTAACACAAGCTAACCAGGGTGCCCATAAACCAGCAGTGAGTGCAAAAGGAAGATGTGTCCTCTGTCCAAAGGTAACCCATTCTGTCCCTACCACTATCAAAAACCAACTTAAACACATGAGAATGAATCAGGCTAGCCTCTTCTGTATTCCAGCGGGGCACCACGCACTTACCCATTGACATTGAACACACATATATGTGTTGTTGCCACCCTGCAACTTTTGGTTGGCACATGTATATGCATACTAATCTGGACCACGCAACTGTTTGTAGCTGCCGCCATGCAACATGTGGCTGGCACCATGTTCTTGCCTACTGATGTTGACCTCCCAACTTTATGTAGCTGCCGCCGTGTAAGATGTGGCTGACACCATATACTTGAGCACCAATCTATGTAACCACTGTCAAGCACTTACTGGAATTGTATGAAGTAACATGTATGTACTCATGTAACATGTATGTTCAAATGCACTTATGTATATGAGTAAGCCTTCTTAACAGGGCAGTTTGGTGCTTTACAAATTCAAATAAATAGAAATAAATAAATTATCCTGGGATATGCTTTTCAGTAAAGTTACAGTTCAGAAATAGGGCTCTTCGTTTTCTGTCTTGTGTCCTTCAAACATTTCTTTCTGCTTCTGAGATTATTCTTTCCTTGCTCTTTATTTGTTACTCTGGGTACTTCTATAGACAATGTCCACTGTATCTCCTGGCTCGGCCAGTCATAAGGATTCTCAAGTAAACTCTTGTTTTTCTCTTTCTCTTGATTGTCACAGAGACTAGTATAGACATTCTCAAAAGGATTATCGCTTGTACTCACTTCATTGGGTTTATTGGGTTGAGTATGAATGCTCCCATAATTATTCTCTTCTGTTTAAACTTCTTTGGGTTTATTGGGATGAGTATGAGGATACAAGTAATGACTCTCAATTCCCTTCACCTCTTTTTTATTACTTGGATGAGAATGCAGGTGCCAGTAATGATTCTCATTTCGTTCTGTCTGATTAGTATTACTGGGACGAGTATGAGAGTACCAATAATGATTCTCACCTTTATCCACTGTCCATTCTTTCGTATCACTGTCCCCATATAACTTCTGACTCTCCTTCAGGAATATAGGGTTGCACTCCTCACTAGCATGGATATGATTATCATGCTTGTTATGTTTGTTATCCCTCACGGGTCACCTGTCTTCCCCATTACCTCTCTCACTTGAGGTTAGTGTCACCGAGCCTGTGGTCAGGACGGGATGCTTCCTTCTGTTCATCAGGTCGGCCTCTTGCCTCTCGACTTCTCTCTCTTGTTTTATGCATCCGGTTCGTATCAGGAATGGTTCTGTAATCTCAGCATCATTCTTGGACTGAAAGGTCCACGAACCTCGGTCACAGCACCACTTACAGCTTGGTAGACAGTCTAAAGTTTCCTTCCCTCAGCTCTCCTGCCTGCATGCATCTTATGTTACATTCACTCGCCACCTTGTTGTCTGGTTTCCAAGCTGGGCATTTCATCTGGGTCAGCTTCTTGCACACAGCTGATTCAAATCACCCAGTCTTCCACTTCTGACAGGATTTCTCCTCCTCTTTTTATGATGTTTAGCTGGGCCTTCTTTGGTGGAGCATCAAAGTCCTTTCTTTCTGTTGCCTGAGTACTCTACATGCCTCTGACAATCTTCTTCACAGTACTGTACTACTTTCCTTCCTCATAGGAATTTGTTTCTGTACACAGTAACATACATTAATTGCTTCTTTGTGAGTTCTTTGGATGGAATCTGTTGGAGGTGGGTTTTTGATGAGTAATTTAGGGAGTTCCTCTTTGAAACAGGAGTGCTTGTCCCCAAGGGGGAAGTCTCTCCCAGTGAGGTTGTGTTCTAACACCTTAAAGCCTTTCTTGTGCTAGATGGAATTACAAATAAAGGTCACAGACCAAATAACTGGACGGACTCAAAGAATACGGAAAAACACTACTTTATTAAAAGACCTGACAAACACCGTACTGCTGTATGTACACTCACAAAGCAGCTTGATTACACATAGGTCTTTATACCCCAATATGCATCATCCATGACATTATTCTGCGTGACAAAATACAAAACCTATAAAGGGGGAGGATTGGTTAAGGGAACATCTCTACTTATAGAATATATAAGGATGAGTGTATGATTGGTTACTTCTTAACTGTAGGGTATGCTTTGAAACACCTTTCTATACGTACAGTACTGATTATAATGGACAAAATGTCAGTCGATTGGTCTATGCAACATTGTATGTTAGGTTGTCCCTCAAACTCACTGATTGGCATACTATCCCAACCTTGGACTTTCGACTCTTTTAGCATCACGTAACCGAAACAAATCATAGTTGTTTGATTCCCATCAGACTACTCCTTGTTTCCCAATTAGTCCATCACCTCTCTTCGGTAGGCCATAAGCCAAAGTCTTCCTTTTGTAGTTGACCTTGTTGACTGCTCAGTAACCTGGAACATTCTAGGGAGTTTAAGCAAAGCACTATCTTTGTGTGTGGCTTAATGAATAGCTATTATTCTCTGCTCCAAAATCATGTGTTAACATACTGTGAATTTGTCAATTTCAGCCTTCTATTTTCTGCTATTCGATTTAAATATGCTGCATGCACATGCTCCTCTTGGCCTCTATAGACGTGCTCCTTTTATCTCATATGAACTTTTTGGGGGTGGGGAGGGAGGCGGCAGGGAAGGTAAACAGGAAGTGAAGAAAGGGTTCCAATAAGTCGCAATGCACCAAAGCACACAAAGTCAAAGGCACACAAGATATTAATTTAAAGCAAGTGCGCAGAAGCACCTAATGTTAAAGTGTTCGACCCAAAGCACATCCAGAAGGAATAGGTTGCACCAAGCCTTGACACACAGCATCCTCACTGGAGTAGAAAGCAGACAGCTGCACGCCCAATCAGGAGTCAGGGTGGTGAGAGAGGGGTGGGAAACAGGTAGGGATGAAGGGCTCCAATATGCTGAAATGCGGTAAGGCACACAATGTCAAAGACGCACAAGATATTCATTTAAAGCAAGTGCGCAGGAGCACCTAATATTAAAATGCTCACCCAAAGCCCATTCAGAAGGAAAGGGCTGCACTGCGCCTCGACATGCAGCATTCTCACTGGAGTACAAAGGAGAGGGCAGCAGGCCCAATCAGGGGTCGGTGCTGGAGGAAGGCGGGAGGGAAGCAAAACAGGAAGGGATGAAAGGGCTCCAATAAGCTGTGATGCAGCAAAGCACACAAAATCAAAGGCACACAAGATATTAATTTAAAGCAAGTGTGTGGGTGCACCTAATGTTAAAATGCTCACCCAAAGCCCATCCTGAAGGAATAGAACGCACCGAGCCTCGACACGCAGCACCCTCACCGGAGTACAAAGCACAGGGCAGCACAGCCAAACAGTGGTCAGTGCAGGGAGAGAGGCCTTAAGGGAAGGGAAACAGCAATGGAATAAAGGGCTCTAATAATCTGTGATGCCGCAAAGCACACAAAATCAAAGGCACACAAGATTTTAACTTAAATCAAGAGCGTGGGGTGCACCTAATGTTAAAATGCTCACTTAAAGCCCATCCAGAAGGAATTGATTAAGCAGTGTGTTGAAACCTTGCTGCTGTAGGAGATCTTTTGGGCTATATTTAGTATCTCGTGGTATTTTGTGATTTTTTTTCTTGGTATAGTGGTATTTTTCTTATCGCTTGGCAATATATTGTCGTAAACCTTTTGGGGTATTTTTATAGTGGTGAGACTAATTTCAGAACACTGCCTAATATTATTTCCCCAAGGTCACTAATGGTAAACACATACTGGACTTAGTACACTCCGAATAATTAATTTATGCTCTCCTGCTACATTTTTTCACAATATATCACATTCTTATGCCCTTTTGGCTGTCTTTCAAAATATATTGATTAAGATCATTTCACAACAAAATAGTCAAATAGTTGTATTCACACGCATGCCACACACCTCTGAAAACTGGACTTCCAAGGAAAATAATGTATTTTATGTTTCACCACTTGTGGCAATGTGAATTACTGCCTGCAGAAAAATAGGCTTACCCCGGTTGGACCTCAGTCTGCGTGTTAACAATAATTCATAATTCAGACACATAATAAGAATGCTAGTCCAATTTGTTTTTCTCTTTTGTGACCTTATAAAATATAAAAATTCAGAAAATGACCAAACAGTTCCATTATGTTGTACTCCTTTACAATAGTTTATACTTGAACATGGATAAAATGCATTTAATTACGGAGCTCGCACATATTATATTAAATAGTGTTTCTAATAATATGCTTCAGTTACACATTTGTTGCTGGCTGGCCAGTGCACAGTCTGATAACGAAACCTTGAATATTTCTCTTCCAATCATCAGCAGTTAGGAGTCTGTTATTTTAACAAAAGCTCACTTTATAAATGGGAATTTACGTAAATCCACATAAATCCACGTAAAATATAGATTGTGAATTACTTTAAAAACAAACCTATTTCTATAACATATAACATGTAAGCATTTCTCACGAATACTACAGGCTCTTCAATTACTGTTATAATATTCTAAATCTGTTGGCGATATTCCCCAACTCAGCTGAGCAGTAAACCCACAACGTCCTTCCCCAGCCTTTCTGCTTACTGCGCTCAGGGTTGATCATAGATAAGGTTGCTCAAGACTGCAGCTCTTCTAATGAATGACAGGCAGCCCACAGTGTCAGCTTGCAAAAACATGGGAGACTCAGCCTGCCCAGGATGCTAACTCACTCCCAGTCTTTCTGCTTCCGTTGCCAGCCAGTGGGAGAATTACCCAGCTTTCTCTGCCTCAAACATTTTTCATAAAACCCTGTGTCACTCAAAAAGCAACTCCCCATGGCAACTCATCCGATTAAAATAGCACATGATTTCCTCTGTGCCTTTTACCCAGGATACAAATTGCATTGCTGAAGAGAAAATGCTATCTCTCCGGCGCTCCATGCACCAAGACAATGCCATGTCTTTAGCAGAATGGATCTTACATTCAACACTTTACAACACAGTGCAGCTTTGAGCCTACACATTTAAAATTTATTTTTTTCTTTTCCATTTCCAGAGCATCATGCATTTACATTAATCTGCATCCAGTTTATCATTTACTGATTTGCACTACATGTTGTTAGGTGAGTCTGTTACATGTTCAATGGGTTTGGGTTAATTAGTATATTAGTTTCATTTTAAGTGCAACTCAGGTCATTAAAATAGCATTTTGGAGCAAAGTGATTATTTTCTAGCATGTGATGCCCTTGATTCACATATACGAGTCTCACACCTTTGCCCCTAGTTAAAAATCAAACCTTTGCTAAAATGTGAATGATGAAATGCAGAGCCTGGATGTTGAAATGTGGAGCCTACATTCCTACACCCCCTCTTTTTTTTCTTCTGGGACATAACTCAAAATCACTGCAGGAAAAACAAACATCCAGTAATCCCAATACACCACATCTTAATAGTTAAGAAACAAATAACATGCAATTGGTAATATTCATAATTAAAAAATGTTGTGTATATCTCTAGTTTTGTGCAAAAGAAATCTCTCATTTTTAATCTTTATCTTTTGATCACCTTTATCTTTTATCTTCTTTTAATTGGTGATCTCCTATTTGTTTATTTTTCTATTCTTTTTGTTTTTAATCTTTTTAAAAAACAATATAATATGAACTACCATAAGTCCATAGAGCGTCGCCAGTGGCTGTAGATGCAAGAATCAGAAAAAAAAATTGTAACAAAAATCAGTTTGTAAAAATAATTTAAAAAGTCTTTAACAGTTAATTCAGAAATCGTTCAGGAAACCGTTCTTTGTGAAATGAGCCATCATTCTCTGTAAATGGGACTTCTTTCGGGGTAATCATCTTCACATATTTTGGTGTCATCATCTTCACCCCCTTCTTTGGTCAAGGGGGCTTTCCAGGGCACTCCATTCAAGTGGCCTCCTTCAGGGCTCTGGGGATTCCAGTGATCTGGCACATTGACGTGGAAAACAATTATTTTTCTAGTGTAAAAAGAAAAGACAACTTAAGAATAAAGCACATCAATAACTTAACTTTTCCCTTCTCACTGGGATACCTGAAATCAATATATTATGCACACAAATGCACATTGTACCAAATAACATACAATACAGCCAAGATATCTTTTATATTTTTAGGACCATCTGAAAATAATATAAATTAAGCACACTAATACAGGATGGTATTTTACAGGCACTTTCCCAAACACAACTCTCCTTTCTTAACACAACATCTAATACAATAATCCAAATAACAGGCTTTACCCATTTTCAACACCCCATTCTCTTATTTACTAATTTGATATATTTTTTCCCTTTTGCTTTTAAAAACTCATTTTGATATTGTCACTCTATTTACACCTATTTACATTCGATTTAATGGGTAAGCGCTTTACTTTTTCACTCTGTGCTAGTCTTAATCCGCTCTAGTCTGTTCACTTCATGTTTCGAGTGGAAGGTCTTAATTTGATTAACATAGACAAACTGTTCCCATGTTCATTCTCCCTACTTTTTAGCAATTATGTAGACTACAGGTGAAACCTTATCTACAATGCTAAATGGTCCTTACCATGCTGCAAGAAATGCAGGGCCTGATTCATGGAACGTTTCCCTATGTGATTGCACCATTATAAAACACTTCCATGAATCAGGTTTTTAGAGTTTTTATGCTTATGTTTTCCAAATTAAAATGTATACATCTGGTCTCCTAATTCATATTTTCTCACAAATGTCTTCCTATCATAATATGTCTTTGCACTATCAGCAGCCTTTTCCAAATTTTGCTATGCTAATGCAAACGCAAGTTTTTTCACATATTCATGAATTGTGGACACTTTTACAAGAATCTTTTCATTTGTTCTGTAAAGACGTGTTGTGGCAGAACCATTTTTTTCCTGTCAAAATCTCATGGGGGTGAGATTTGTTGATTTAGAAGGCATCGACTTGAGAGCCATTAGTAACAATGGAAGCTGAAAATCCCAACTGGATCCTGCTTCAGCTACAAAATGTTTCCACATATCAGCTATCAATCTGTTACACCGTTCCACTCCACCTGAAGAGGAAGGCCGGTAAGAAATGTGTAGCTTCCTCTTCACACCCAAGATTTGCCGATGGTTTTCATTAATGCACTAGCTAAATGATTTCCACAGTCTGATTCTATTCTTTGAGGTAAACCAAATCTTGAAAAAATATGATTTACAAGTAAAGTGGCTGGCGTTTGCACACTGCAGTCTGGAGCTGGAATGCACACCACTCATGTATTCATTAGACAAACAACTATCAGCATGTACCTGTTTCCCCTTGCTGATCTCTGCATGGCCCTACATATTCAACTTGTAAATTAGACCATGGGAATGTCAAACTTCTTTTCATTAATGGTGCTCTATGAGCTGGTGAGGCAGACTGAAACTGTGCACACACTAAACACACTCTGGTGTAGAGCTTGAGACATGGGTGGCAAATAGGCGTCATTTTTTTTAAATGTCCAACTTTTTCTGTGAACGTCTGTGTCCAGCAGTTATGGCATTGTGGGCATGATGTAACATCAAGCCCTGAAATGACAAAGGCACTACCCATTGGATTTGGCCTGTCATGGATTCTCTAACCGTCAGACAATCTAATTCTCTTTTTGTTTTTTTAATACAACTCTCAATTCCTCTTTCCCTTTGCAGTCCTCTTCAGTCAAATGACTTTGTTCTGCATCTAGTAAATGGTTGTAGAATAGTAAATGGTTGTAGAATGGGCCCATAATAAGATCTTCCTTGTGTGCCTTAATCAAGTCTTGATCTGGAGTATCAAATCTCCATTGCGCCACAGGTGTTCAAATGTTTTCAGAGTTTTGGAGCGTGTTATTGCATCCACCTGTATTTCGTTAAGCATATGTTCAATAGAAAAAAACTCCCCCACTACAGCTCCAATTCTGGCTAATTGAACTACCTTAGAATGTCCTTCATTATCCTCACCTGGTGTTTTCAAATGACCACGTATATTCCTCTAATGTATTATCAGGTCATTTTCGGACACAAGTTTGTCTATAGCCTGAAGCATCTTGCCATGTTTAAGTGGATTTTTGTTACATGTGAGCATCCCTTTCACCTTCCAGCAGGGTAAATACTCCACAAAGCTATTTCACGCATAATCAGAATCAGTGACTAAAACTATTTCTTGGAGTCTATTTTCTACTGCTGTAGATATTGCCTTATAAATAGCAGTCATTTCTGCCACTTGACTGCTTTTGGGGCCTATCCTCATTCTTATTCTTGAATGCTGTCACATTTAAACCATACATTTCCTATTCCTTATACAAGTTCTTTCTCAGTATCACTTTCTATATGGTATGCATTTCCATCTACATATATAGTTGGTAAGTCCTTGCATTATTCTTCATTAAAGGCCTTATGTGGGGACTGCTCAAATTCATTCAAACTTGTCTCTAGCTCTGTGTCATCAGGCTCACAGGCAGCTGCACAATCATGCAACTCTGCTAGTCCTTGAGCAACTGGGCTCTTTTTATTGTGTCCATATCTCACCTCTACTGGAAATCCCTAAAGTGCTAATATCCATGAAGTTATTCTTGACTGGTCCAAGCGCCGTGATCTGATTCTCTTACTTTGCAAAAATTGCAGAGGCTGGTGATTTGTATCAACAACCACCCGCTCCCATTGAATTGTGGGACAGAAATGTTGTAATGCCCAGACTGTGGTCCGAAGCGCTTTTCCACATTCACAAAATGTGGTCTCTACCTCCAACAATTCTGTGCTAGCATATGCAATGGTTTTATTATTGGCGTCATTCTTTTGGTATAACACTGCTGGCATGCATTGATCTGTGTTATCCTATATCTGCAAAGAAATCCTGGTTTTTCATTGGATATGTCAGACATGGTGCGTTCATTAGACACCCTTTTAGCATGGCCACTGCCTCACTTTGTTCCTTTTCCCATTTCCAGGGTAGACCCTGCATTAGTAATCTTGTCAAAGGTTGTGTAATCTCTGCATAATGTTCAATGGATTGTCTGTTGTAACTTGTCATTCCTAACAAACTCTTTAAACTTTTCAAACCAGTGGGATCCTTTAGTTTATGAATCGCTCACACTTTTTTTCTTTTGTGGGTTTAACCCATCCTAGGAAGTTTACCCTTTTTCTGCACCACTGTGCTTTCTGTAAACATATTTTTGCCCCAGCCTTCTGTAGCTGACTGAGCATATGTCTAATCTCATTGAAGTGACTTTTCAGATCTTTTTTTGATTGATTTATTTTTATTTATTTTATTTATTGCATTTGATTACACGCCCAACCCCTTAGGTGTCACGGCGTAGGTTACATACATTTTAGGCATCTTGAGCAGTTACATACATCTTGGGAATCTTAGGCAGTTACATCAATTTTGGGAGTCTTAGGCAGTTACATCAGTATGAGGAGGACAGGTGGGTTCCACAAAATAATACAAGGTACATACAGATTTGGCAGCATGCAGAATAAGGAGACATGCTAGGTTGCACTTGCGCTGTTAGTATTTTTTAAACCACCAGGTTTTTAGTTGTTTCTTGAACTTTGGGAAGTAAGTTTTGTTCCTAAGGTAGGCGGGAAGCTAATACCAGATGCGAGGAGTTGCAATGGCGTAAACTAGCTTTACCTGCCCTGGATGTTGTGAAACGTGGGATGTGGAGTTGTGTATTGGCACTGGATCTGAGTGTTCTTGCAGTGGTTTTGCGAGAGATGCTTCGACTGAGTTAGATAGGGCCGTTGCCAGAGATGAATTTGTGTGTGATGGTGAGAGTTTTGTGGAGAATTCTAGCTTGCACTGGAAGCCAGTGAGCATTTCTCCGGTATTGAGAAATATGCTCTCTTCTGTTAATGACTGAGCTGCTCTAAGGGCTTTGTTCTGGAGGAGTTGCAGTTTATTTGAATTGTTTTTTGAGGTACCTAACAGTAGAACGTTGCAGTAGTCTATCTTTGTTAGGAAAAGGGCTCTGGCAAGTGTCAGGCAGTTTTCGCCAGAGAGGAGCGGCCTGCTTAGTGTGATGAGTTTGGCTGTATATGCCATGGAGGAGGCAAGAGCGCTAATATGGTTATTGTTAGTGAGACTAGAGTCAAGGTAAACTCCTAGGGTTTTGACTTTGTGAAATATAGTGATGGGGGTACCATCTATCACTAGGGATGTGTAGTCAGGGTGGAGTTTGCTGAGTCTGGTTAGGGAGCCGACTATGAGGATCTCCGTTTTTTCTCCATTAAAGCAGAGACTATTGTTAGCCATCCAGTTTTGGATGAGGTAGTAGATTTTGTTAATGCAAGCCGTGTTCTGTTATAGGTTACCTGTGATAGGTATAAGTATGTGTGTGTCATCAGCAAAATTTGTATAAATGACTCCCACAGTTTCTAGTGCTGCGAAGAATAATTTTTGTGTAGGCGTTGTAAAGCGTAGGGGAGAGACAGGATCCTTGTGATACTCCCAAAGGAACAGGGATGGGGTCAGCTGCTTTGTCCCCTAGGGAGACTCTTGAGGTGCGGTCAGAGAGGAAGGATTTTATCCATGTAGTGGCTTTCTTGGAGAAGTGAAAGTTGGAGGTTAGGGTTTGGCATAATTTGGCATGGTCGACTAAATCAAAAGCCGCAGAGGTCTAGAAGTAGTAAGATGAACAGTTTACCAGAATCCCTGATAGAGTCCATCTGTTTTTTTAAGTGTAGAAGGGTGGTCCCAGTACTGTGTCTGGTACGGAATCCTGATTGTCTGTCCCCTAGCAAGTGGTTCTGTTCTAGGTGGGGTTGTACTTGGGTATATGATATTTTGTCAATGATTTTAAGGAGAAATGGAACCTTTGTGATGGGCCTGTATGTTACGCTCACCTGGCTCCCACAAATGCGAAGATCTGAACTGGACAGCTGCGGTCTCCACCAATGTGACGCGTAGGGCCGAGATGACGGACTGGACTGGACCTCCTAGCTTCGTTTGCTTGGCCCATAGGAATATTCTTCTGCAAATGGAGAAAGTGGATTAACCACCCGTGGAGTTGAGCGTAAATCCCCCCACCCCTGCTGTTCTCCCCACAGATCACCTTTGATGTCCCCTCTTATAGTCTCACTTGATGGTTTGAAAAGATGAGCTCTCCATCCTGCATTGAGCGCAGGGGCGCGTTGATAACCAGTTGCTTCACTGGCTCGAAGGAATTGATGAGTTCCAGAACAATATTGACTCCGAAAAGTATGTAGTTCGTAAGAGTTCACATGTCTGACTTTCACTCTTGTCTGATTCCTTGCAGTTTGCAGCTTGACCCCAGCAAAGAGTTCCTCGTGGTAGCTGACGAAGTTCAGGTAAGGATTTGGCTTATCCTACACAGTTCAATAAAATAAGGCCAGAATGTAACCTGTTCCTTGCTCCCTTATTCAGGTGTGGAGAGAAAATATGAAGTTCGGGGAATAATGCCTCCGGCGGTAAAATTAGGTAAGTCTATTGTGGTGAGAAGAGTCCTCCTTGTTTGTCCCTTTGTCTTACCTGGTTGTCCTTTTGTTCCTCTTAGGGGCCGGGGTATGGCGAGGATGCAATGGAGACTGCGCCGACCCGTGAAGAGGAATAGACCCCCGGCAGTAATCAGGTAAATCTATGGGGGTAGTTACTATTGCCTCTGTTTATTCCCTTGGCTCACCTTTGCTGTTCTTGTGTTCCCCTTAGGTGCCAGAGTGTGGCAGTAACGTGCAGAAGGATGTGGTGGATCGTGAGGATGCTGCGAAGGCCGGTGAGTTCAGCCTGGCGCTGCAGCAGGCGAGGCAGTGCACGTAAAAGGATTCTTTCTTCCAGCTCGAAGGCGCAGTGGATCCGGAATTCAAGTAAGGGTCGAAGGTTTTGCTCTTATTCTAACCTCTTCTCCTTCTGTTCCTCCCTTTTTCTAGGAGCTGCAGACTCGAGGCGGGCGTGGCAGAAGACAGGATGCAGGCTTGCAGACATGGTGAGCGTTACGCTGCTGGATGCAGAATAACGCGAAGCGTGTGCTGCTCTTCGGGTGTGGTTTAAATAGCCTCCAAAGTAGTCCCAGGTAAGTATTCCTCGCCAGCCCCACCCGAGTAAAAAATAGTCCCTAGGTAAAATAGTCCCTTCCAAGTCTCATTTGGCTTGGAGCTCTGTAGCATGGTCTGCATCTGGTAAGCTTGCAGCATGGTCTGCATCAGGTAAGTTCTACTCTATGAACCTGGCACCTATGGCACCATGACTGACTCTCCATATGAGCCTGGCACCATAAGCGCCAGGACTGCACCCAAACAGCCCCTAGCAGGGGTTTTTGGGATTGCTCAAAATAACGTGATGCCTACTTCTCTGGTTGCTGGACCTGGTCTGGTTCCCCGGGGGTATGCATCATGACACTGTAATTCGTAGGCATTGCTGGGTCTAAGGAAGGTTTTTTGAGTAGGGGTGTGACCCATTTTACTTTAATGGATGCTGGTATTTAACTAGAGTTGAATGACTCATTAACACATTCGGTATTGATGGGTGCTACTGTGGTGGCGCAGTCTTGTACTACTTTAGGAGGGAAACTGTCACCTTTGCAGTTAGATGGCTTTAGTGATGCTATTGTTTTAAGGACCTGATCATTGGTAACTTGAGCAACGTGGAATTCGGGTACATCAGACCTTATAATAGTACCTGAAGGGTGAGATGGATTGGCTGAGAGCTCTAGGAGCTTTTTTTGGGAGGCTATTTTGATTTGGAGTGTGTTCACTTTAGCGGACAGAGCATCCTGAATGGTGGTGCACCAGACTTTCCTAGTATTAGTGGGGCCGATGGGTAGGATGGGTGATTCTAATTCTCTGATAATAGTGAATATTTATTTTACATTGGACGCCACGTTGGAGATATATTTGTTAATTGATTCAGCTTTATGGGAGAGTACACTGAGTATATACACTTTGGATAGTTGGTGAAGTTTGATTTGGAGTTCTGGGGAGTGTTTTTTCTGGATAAATGTTCTAAGGCTCTTTTTTTCCTTCTGAGTTCTATGAGTTCATCATTGAACCAGGGGACTGTGTTTGGGCCTGGGCAATTTAGTTTTGAGAGGGGCTACTTCATCTATAGCGGTTTTCAGGCATTGCTGGTAGTGATCAGAGATGCTCTCTGTATTAGTACTGTCTAGCGGTTTGGCATTAAGTGACTGATTTAGGTTCTTTGGGGTGAGTTTGCGTGAATTTCTGACCTGAATGGGTGCTGGGCTACATGTTTTAGCTATTGGGTCTGAGTCTAGGTTTATGTTAAATTTGATTAAGCAGTGGTCTGTACATTGCATCTTGAGGATGTCTACTATGGTTACTGTGGTATTCATTGTGAGTATCCAAGGTTCTGCCTTTGGAGTGGGTGGAGGGCATTCGCAATTTGAGTGAATTGCATCTCTTGGAACGCACTGTGGCAGGCTGTTGCTTTACTATCCAAGTGGTCATTATATCCTAGATTGAGGTCACCTAGGAAGATGTACTTGGTTTTTTTGTTTGAGAGAGGGTGTAATAAAGAAAGGTAGGTCTATGTCTGGATTATTTGAGGCACTCGGTGCTCTGTATACTATTAGGAAGTTTATTGATACCTTAGGGCTGATGGCTAGCTTAAGAGAGGAGTTTGTAGCCTGTAAGTGATTCCATTTTACATTCCCTCAATTGTAATGGGGTTTTGTGGATAATGGCCACTTCACCACCTATGACATCTTGGCGAGCTGCTCTAAGGAGGGTGTATTCAGAAAGGACGGCTAGTGTGACCTGTGGGCCTAAGGCTGTATGTAGCCAAGTTTTGGTGCGCACTAAGAAGTCAAGTTTCAGTTCTAGCATGCTATTGTGTATATCGATTACATGGGCCCCAAGGGACCTAACATTTAGTAGGGTTCATAATAGAGGCTGTCCGGTTTTGGGCGAGCTCTAAGGCAGGGTCAGATTGGCCTGAGGGAGGATCACTGTGGTGTTAAGTAAGTTTTGCGGGGTCTAATTTGTGGTGTAGTCCGCTGGAAGCTGATTTCAGGGTTGTCCTGAGTCTCATGAGGTTTAGGGATTGTAGTGGAGTTGGGACAAGGAGGGTTGTGCTGGTTTTTGGTATGGGGGTCTTGGTGATGGGTGCGTGCTGAGAGTCTGTCATTTCTTTTAGGTGCAGTGATGGGTCTTGTTTGGGCTATATTGTGCACCGTTCTAGAGGAGAGGCGTGTGCGGCATGTTCTGCCTAGTAATGGCAGGGTTTGAATGTGGGGATGAATTGTGATCGGGAAGGCTGGAAGGCTGGGAAGGAATGGCATGGGCAGTGCAAGGGGCTGGGGTCTGCGGCAGTGTAGGCGGGGCAGGCCTGTCTTCAGGAAGATAAACGCGCCTTTAGAACAAACTGTATTGTCGATGGGCATGACTGTTGGATGATTAGGCGTATTGTTGCAGAGTCTAGTGTTATTGACGCTGGCGGTCATAGTTTGGTGAAATGAGGCATTATGTAGTAGGAGGAGGTAACTGAAGATAGAGAAGATTGTGTAGCTCGAGGTTGGGAATCTAGGCTGTGGGTGTCCAGACCTATTGCTAGGTGGCTCCTTAGTCTGAGGGGGGTGTATACCAATGCAGGGCGAGGCGTGTGTTTGCATTAGGGCAGGCGCTCTGGCGAGGTGCATGGAGTGCTGTAAGGACACAGTATTAGCGCAGTTGGCGTGACAGATGGTTACAGGGGTGTGCTGGTAGAGGTGCTGACGGTTGGAGTAGATAGGGTGAGGGCAGGAAGCATAGTAAATAGCGAGGCAAATCATAAAACTGAGCACTGTCAGTTGAGAGGCCGCTATAGTAATGGCAGTTTGGAACCTCTGCAAGCAGGATGTAGTAATAGGATAAGATATACGCAGAGCTGTGCACTGTCCTGAATGGTTGGCTATAGCGATTCGGGTGTGGGAAAAGGGAGGCGTTTTTGGTTGTAGGACACTGGGAGTATTTCAGCACTGCAGCCTACTGATATAAACAATATACAAAACAAGTAGTTCACAGCCCATTAGCGGGCACACTAACAAAGAGGTAGCATATAGACTGTAGAGCGAAAAATCAGGCAAATTAGTGAAATATGGACATGCAATGCTGAGACATATAAATCATTATTAGGCAGCGGTAATTAGTTCATGTTGGGGGGTTATCTTACCGCATCGAAGGGCATGCAGCTATTACCAAAAGTTCAGCAAAGTTGGCGGTACAATCGGGTCAACTGTCGTAGGGCTGGTAGCCTGAGCAAATTTTGGCATATATTTGTGCTGTTGCCATCTGTCCGTCCCTGGACAGTCCCATGACAGGTACCTTGTGTGTGGTGCCTTAGGTGAGGGTGCCGGCTTCCGCCTGCCAGTCCACCCTATTGGCAGATGAAGGTGCTGCCCTGTGATAGGTTGCAGGTGGCTGTGTCTTGGAAGAACGGGATCAGGAAGGGGAGGCGGCCATCTTGAGGTTGTTCATGTTCCATTAGAAGCATGGTTTCTTACGATTCAAAATCCAAATACAACTCAAAATGAGTCGGTGCGGCGGTGAGTATGTCGTCACGTTCATTGTCAGCAAAAAGGGAGCGCTTGCAGCGGCAATGACCACGGGACAGTTCAGAGTTTCCCACAGCTTCAAGGGGCCCCGATGTGCTTACCTTGATGCTGGATGATGAGGGGGTGGGTGAGGTGCGCTGCTCCTGCGGCGCACCTAGGTTGCAGAGCCTTCCTCGGCTCTCGATGACTGATGGAGGGGCCAGGCCAGGACAAGTGCCTTGTGTGTGGTGCCTTAGGTGAGGGTGCTGACTTCCACCTGCCGGTCCACCCTATTGGCAGATGTAGGTTCTGCCCTGTGATAGGTTGCAGGTGGCTGTGTCTTGGACAAACGGGATCAGGCAGGAGAGGCGGCCATCTTGAGGTTGTTCATGTTGCATTAGAAGTGTGGTGCCTTACGATTCAAAATCCAAATAAAACTCAAATGAGTCGGGTGAGGTGGTGAGTATACCGTCACGTTAATTGGAGCGCTCTCAGCAGCAATGACAGCAGGACAATTCAGAGTTGCCCACGGCTTCAAGGGGCCCTGATGGGCTTACCTTAATGCTGAATGATGAGGGGGTGATCGAGGTGTGCTGCTCCTGCGGTGCACCTAGGTTGCAGAGCCTTCTGCAGCTCTCGACGACAGATGGAGGGGCCAGGACAGGACAGGCACCTTGTGTGTGGTGCCTTAGGATTAGCACATCCTCCACACAGACTATTGTCCATCTTTCAGCTGTACTCAGGAGTGCCTTGTTCAGGAATATCCCAAACAAACTCCCACTACTGACATACCCAAAAGGGGTCGGGACCATGCATATTGTGATTTGTCAAATGAAAATGCAAATAGATTTTCAATATCTTCAGCTAGTGGCACACACCAGTATCCAGCTGTAAGGTCTAAGGTGGTAAATACCTTTGACCCGTGAACCTGTGCAAGACCCTGATCAATAAATGGAAGAGGCCACCTTGAAGCAGGTACCTTTCTTGTTCAATTCCAGTAGATCTGACACAAGCGCCTTTGGGTTTTACCACACCTAATATAGGGGTATTTGATGCACTATGGATAGGCCTGATGATTCCTCTAGATTCTAAATTTGTTATTATTTCAGCTAGTGATTCCAAACATGCCAGGGGTAACCTATATTGTCACGCAAATACTGTCTCCCTCCCATGTCCTTCTGGTAGTTTGGCCACATGCAAATCGGTCAGCCAACAGTCATATGAATCTTTGGCAAAAACCAGTTTGTACTCCATGAATATTTTTCTCAATTGGTCTTTTTCTTTGTCATGTGTTGAAGCTTCTGCAGCTAGAATCTGCTCCTCTACCATTTTAGAAAACTCTGGGAAGTCCTCCAAAGGAGAAACATCTGTACTTTCCTCTAATCATGTGGATGTGTCTCTTTGGAGAATCACTACAATTAAATATTTTGGAATATTGATCTCCAATTCAATATGCTGTTTTCTCTTTTAGATTCACTTAATTCCAATAGAATACAACCTCCTGATGGCAGCATACCATTTCACTTGGCTCATAAGGGCACAAAGACTGAACTTTAAAGAGCCCTTTAGGCTTCGACTCCAATGATTCTAGTAACTCACCCTTTGCAGTCACATAGCTTTCAGGGATGTTCCCGATCACTGGGTTACTGAAATCAACAGTGTAGTAAGATTTCCTTATGCTGAATTCTCTTCCAAACAAATTTCTTGACACCCTATATTCACCAGGATTGGAATGGGTCCATCTCCAATCTCTATCAGTGGTGTATAATCTCATTCTAACCCTTGCTGCTTTATGGATTAATTTAGGCATACAAATGCATCAGCACCTTTTATCTGTTGTCCCTTCCTGTATTTTAATGCTGCTGTAAATTGTTTGGTAAATGCAGGAATAGTATAATCCTTTTTCACCTGAAGCTCAATTACAGATGGTGCCATGTATGCACGTAAGCTTGTCTTTTGTCTTCAAATTCAGGTGCGGCTCCACCCAACCTGGACCAAATCTTTCGATTTAGAAAGTCCAATACCATACACATTCACATTGGCAGATGCTCTGGCCACAGGAGTAGGATAGGAGGACCGGTGGGGTTGTGAGGGAGGCTGGTTGAGGTGGGGGACAGATGTGAAAGGGACATTAAATACAAGATGGGCCCAGATCAGATCTGTGGTGCATCAGGAGAGACTACACAAGTCCAACGCCTCAATTCAGGATAGAGATGCCAACTAACCAATTGCACTAACAATTTCCCCCTCTGCACACACCTCTCAAACTCCAAACCAAACCCAACCACAAACCTACAGCACAACAAACCGCACAAACTTCACTACACTGCAACAACACAACAAAAACATACATAGACTTCCACAACAGTACACAACGTCTACCGGCCTCAAGCACCCCAGGTCCAGCCAACGGACCCACCGGGCTGAGGCCGCCAACAGCACATCACTGCTCACTTGCACTTTTCCTGCTTCATCCCACTAACTCGCCCTCCCTCCCTTTTTCAGAGCCGCCAGTGCACCAGGGGACCACTCCGGTGGTGATAGTGCGCAGTACACATGTCCTTCAACATTAACATTAACATAACATGATGTAATTTCCCAAACACATGGGCCCTCATTACGACCTTGGCGGAAATCGAAAAACGATGGCGGAAATGTAATACCGCCATAGAATACCGCTCGGTGCGATTATGACCCGTCACCGTAAAGTACGATGCCATTAGCGACACCGTAGTGAACGCCAACACTAACTGCACCAAGTACGCGCACGCGCGCCATGCAAAACCATAATTACCACCATGGCGCAACGGTACGCAAATTCTGACCCTAGCGGACATTTACTGAACGCCATCAACCATGGCGGAAAGTACCATTCCGCCATGGTGAGAATTACGGCATTGTGAACCAACCGTAAATGGCCCTACTGAGTGCCTGTACACCACTCCCTGCCCACATTGCACAACTCCTCGTAGGTGCAATGAAGTTACACAATGCAACCAGTGAAATGTACAAGTCACCCATGCATGCCAACGAACAAATGAATGTAGGGGCTCCAAGTGCCTTGTGAGTGGCCATCCATATTTGGCATGTCACCATTGCCTTACTGATGCAGCACAGGCATGTGAAGGTTCAAGTACAGCAATATGAACTGAAATATGAGACAAAACAACAACAGGCCCCCATCGCTTGACACCAGTGTAAGGCAACATTCAAAGCAGTATGCTGAGGGAGACTGCACCAGCCCTGTACTCTTGCCAGTAAACAAACCAACCATCAGCATAAGCATGTACCACACAAGTTGGCAGAGTGACTGAGCAGCCAGGCTCATCTCAAGAGGGGCCAATTGGAGCTGCAGGGCACAGATGGCACGAATACAGAAGCTATTCCAATGGACATGACCTCAGTCTCCCTCCAAGAAACGCACGCAAACACAGGCACCTGTGACCAGCCATTTTCTGATAATCACATCATTCCACCAATCCACCTGGCTGACTGGCATCTGTTACACAAAAGCTAATCCCCCGCCCCTGAGCATGACATCATTAAAACAGTCATAATGGCAGCCCCTATCCCTAACCTTACTGTGCTTCGTAGGCAAACGCGGCCAGTACAGTACCACGCAACTATACTCAGAAGCCGGAACCCAATGCAGATCTTCTCACAATACATCGCTCCACAAATAGGAATATGCTACATTAATTGCAAAGAATAACGCTACACGGTAAATATCAGAATAAAAATTTAATGCACATCAAATTCACCAAGCCCATACAGCTATTAGGTCATAAACTCCAAAAGATTTTTGATTACTGTGGGCTGCATCCGCAATAAATGACCAGCTTCTTCTTGTGTGACGCCCTGTTCCTTCATGGTACTAGGGGCTACATTCACGTTCAAAAAGCCAACATGGAAGCGCCTAGAACCGCAGGGCCGTCCCATTAGGTAGGCACTAGTCCAGCTGAAAGGTTGATATGTTACTCCTAGCCACTAGTACTGCGTAAGGGCATGTGGCCCATTGGCGATCGTCCCATAAGATCGTAATGGTGCTCCACTGATTAACTCGAAGCAGCAGGTGTCGGGAGTAAAAGCCATCTGCAGGAGTGGCATACAGATGGCAGCGGCAAAAGGGGAGGAGATACCTGTCACCCAAATGAAATGAAAAAGAATAGTATGGGCATCAGAACTTCATTTGTATTACTCACTTCAATGATCACACTAAATCTACAGCCATATGCATGCTAGCCCACTCAAAAGGATTATTTCCACCCAAAAATCACGTGCGAATCATAACTATATAAATCGAGGTGAAAACAATATTACAAACAAGTGTTTGTGTGCATGCGTCTGTTAAAACAGAATCCATTAGATGGGATTAGTAACGTGCATAGACACAAGTGTTTGAAGGCGTGTCGAGACAGGGAGGGTTCAACAAGGGCAGATAGACGATGGTCCCACTATGGCAGCTCTGCATCACATAGCGCAGGGGAAGGGGATAGATTCCAAAAAGCCATGTACATGGCAAACTCTCAATTAAATCATCTGTCCATGCATCCATACATCATTCCCTCATCCCGGTATAAAACGCCTGATTATGTACTCACATAACATTTGAAATTTCCATTGAGTCTGTGCGTAATGCAGTCTGTGCTCCAGCCCAGAATTCTAGTGTTGTGAAGTAACATGTATTCGGGAACGTCCTGCCTTATCGTCCACTACGCTATTGCGCATCCCATACTATTCATATCAATCATTGCATTCTCGCCATGGCCCCTGTCCCAAGGACATTAAACAATAGAACGTTATATTTGCAGTCAGACCTGTGGGCGTCTCCTCGCCGCTAGCTGAAAACCGAAAGCGCTGTCCTTCGAATTCCTCATTTGCAACATCACGTCGAAAAGGCATCTGTGACCGCTAGAAATCACAAATTCATCCATGTAGTGCGGCAGTGTGTGAAAATGGCAACTGGCTTCACTCACAAATGGGACGCCCCGCCCGTCGGTGAACCTCGGTACAGTGCTGCATGAGGGTCCACCGTTAATCGAGTACTACATTCCACTGACAGTTCACAAGTTTGTTCGCGACTGCAAAGATAGTATGTGAAACAATGGGACCATAGCAGAATGAACATATAAACCAATATTTCACTGCCATCGGGATTAAAAACATGATTGTAATAGCAAGATGCCATGCGTCAAATTGCAGCGTTGCGTGCAGGACGTGCTCGCCCAAAGGGGATTGCAGCTGGCACAGGTGGAATGAATCACCACAGGTGGAGGCTATACAGCCTGAAAACACATAAATTGCACACCCAACCCCCTCCCACAACCACACCCACTCCAAAATGCTACCGGCAGGACTAGCGATGTTGGCCCTGGGGGACCTGATAGCACTGCAAGTACTCCAACTTCAAGAAGAAGACGAACACCAACAACTACAACAACCGGGCGCACAGAGGAGACGCAGGAGGAGGAGGAGGGCAAGGCAGGGCCAGCAAGGCCCACCAGCACAGCCACTACCACCACGCAGGCAGCCCGCAATCCCACGCCTCCGAGCTCATCCGTTCAAACTCACTGCTGAGCAGATCCACACCCTCTACCGTTTGGACCGGGACACCATAACCGCCATTGTGAACATGACACACGCTGACCTTGTCAGCATGATAGATAGCCCAACCGCCATCCCACCCCTACTGAAGGTGGTGTCTGTACTCCACTTCCTGGCCACAGGCACATACCAGCACACAGTCGGACAGTTGCATGGCATTTCACAGCCACTGTTGTCACGGACACTATTGCAAGTGCTCGATGCCCTCCTGAAGCACGCAGACGACTACATCTCTTTACCACGCTCGGAGCAGGAGATTACAAACACAAAAGTGGGATTCCATGCACTTGCCAGCATACCGGGTTGCATTGGTGCCATCGACTGCACCCATGTGGAATTGGTTGTCCCACATGCCATGGAGGTCCAGTACCGCAACCGGAAACAATATCATTCTCTTAATGTACAAATGGTGTGTGACTCCAACAGGATCTTTACACATTGTTGTGCCCGATTTCCTGGATCAACCCATGATTCTATGGTCTTGAGGAACTCTACAATACCACGCTACATGGAGCGACACGCAGGGAACAGATCCTGGCTACTCGGTGAGTCTCATTTCATGCATGATAATGTGGGGTATGTGATGCGGCAATGACATGGCAGGACGGGGGGGGATGCGTACGTAGCAATGTCATTCCACAAACATCCTTTATTGTCCACATACAGGTGATGCCGGGTATCCACTGAAGAGATGGCTCCTTACACCACTCCGGAACCCACAAAACCAGCATGAGGAGGACTACAACCATGCCCACTCACGTACCCGTGTAGTCATAGAACAGGCATTCGGCCTACTGAAGGCTCGTTTCCGCTGCCTCAGCAGGTCTAGCGGGGCACTCCTGTACCGCCATGAGAAGGTTGCAAAGATGGTCATGGCATGTGTCATGCTACACAACATGTGCGTACGTAGAAATGTGCCCATGCCCCCTGACGCAGAACTGCAAGCACCTGAAGATGGTCATGATGAGGGTGGGGATGTGGCAGCACCTCAAGGAGTCCACGAGGCACAGGAGGCCCGTGAAAATCATCAGAATATCATAGATTCATGCTTCTAGCACTCACACCTGGTGGCTGATACATGGACACGGGACTTGTGGCACTGTGTGTGTCTGGAACATGCACAATGTGGACAGTACGCCTATAAAGGACTTGTACACATAGATCAATGTCCACACATCTCATTGGATGATTATGATATGTTTATAGCATATGTGAAATTATATTACACACCCCATCGACCCGCCACCCAAGAAAGCCCAACACCCCCCTCCACCCTCCTACCTCCCCCCCGAACACCAGTGTCCAAAGATGCTCATTGTCAGTGGGCAGACGCTATTGCAAGCCCCGTCTCGGGTATCAGGGGCACCCCTGCCTGTGGAGCGCAGGTTCCTCCCAGATCTACGTTGGGGGCTGCCCTGGACGGAACTTGCAACGGATGATGTCTCTGCCTGCTCACGTCCATGCATGTCCCTAAGGGTTTGTGAGAGCTCAGTGAGCACACGGCGCACAGCGGCAAGTTCACCACATACGTCTTTGGACGTTGCATGCAGTTCCCCCCTCAGGCTCTCGGTGCTTCTCTCCATTTGTACCCTTAGTGTCTCTGTACTTCTCTCCATTTGTACCCTTAGTGTCTCTGTACTTCGCTCCATTTCTGCCCTAAGTGTCTCAGTAGATGTTTCTATGGCTGCCTTAGAAGCCCCACATTCATCAGCATGCTCCTTGAGGAGCGTGGCCAGTTGCTGCTGTTGCACGATCACCTGGTCGAGGGACTGTTGCCTCTGCTGTGCCATGGCCATTTGCGGTGGTGTCACAGAGGGGCTGATCACCTCATGTTGCCTTGCCACAGGGCTTGTGGGGGATGGCCAGTGGTCGTCTTGTGGGTGCCCCTGCGTGGTATCCTCATGGTGTACGGAATGAAACAAACAGGGGGATTGAGACAGGTCATGGATGGGTCCTACATCGACATCACCGTTTTCTGTGTCGGAGCATGCTGCCATTAATGCAGTGTCACCTATGGTGCTGCTGCCACCAGAAGCAGTGCCTTTTGTGGCATCCATTGGGGGGACCTGTGGTGCTGCTGTTGTGGGCATGCTGGCTGCTGGGGTGCCTGTTGAAGTCCCCTCCTGTGTGCTGCCACTTGATTTGTGCTGCTGCCGTGTCTTGATCCGTGCAGCTGAGGTGGAGGGTCTTTGGCCGTTGGTCTTGGCCCTCTTTGCAGGTGTGCTGGTAGGGATGTCCTGCAGCTCGTCGTTTGAATCGGACCCTGTGGTGGAGTAAAGGAGGGCGAGCGTTATTTATGGGTCTCTGGAAATTGGAATGGCAATGTATCACATGCATTGGGGTGGTACCTGAGGGTGATTTGGGTCAGGGCCTTGGAGGTGGTTTCATTTTTGTGTGGATTGAGGATGCAGTTGTTTTGCAGCCTGCAGTTAGGGTGTGCATGCTGCACGTGTAGAGTGTGTTTTTAGGATTTTAAATGTTTTAGTTATTTAATGTGACTTTTAAAGTGCGCTATCAGGCCAATGTATGTGGACGTTCTCCTGGACATGGTACTTCACATGATTGGACATTGTGGATTTAGCATTGTTTTATTTGGCCCACCTACCTGATTCTTCGGATGTCTGCACTCCTTTCTCCATCTCTCCGACTCCCTCTATACTCTCCATTCCAATGGTGGAGGCACAGATTTCTTCCCAGGGGGTCAACTTGATGGGTGATTCCGATCCTCCCCCGGTAGCTGTGGCAATGTTACGGTTGGCTGATAGTATGCTCCGTACGTGTATACGCAAGTCGTCCCATCGCTTTCTGCATTGCTGTGGGTTGCGGGGTGCGGTCCCCACCGCACTTACCCGCTGTGCCACCAGGGCCCATATGGCCTTCTTGTTCGCAAGTGCCGTCCTGGTCATTTGCGTCGAGAAGACGACGGCAGCATTCTCCTGGAGGGTCTCTGTGAGCACGGTGAGTTCCTCATGGGAGAAGTGGACCTGCCGCTTGCGGTCGCACGCTTTTTTAGCAACTTTTCCCATTTTGATTGTTTTCACTAGGGTGGCTAAAGGGTTAGGATGTGTCTCAGGGTCGGATTTTTAATGGTTGTGTTGGGATTCTCATTTTATAGGTGTACGGCGTGCTGTTTCCCGTTCCGGCCCCATGTTTTGGCTTCCGTTTCCGTATATTTACGGTCACCGTATTTAGCGATTACCGCTCATTACGGTGACCGCTATGATGGGTGGCGGAATTGCACCTAGGGCGCCGTACGACGGCGGTGAGGGGCGTTTTGGGGACATTTCCGCCATCGCGGACTTTGCACTTCCGCCATGGCGTAATGCTCGTGCCCGATGGGTCAGAATTAGCCGCACTTTACTCCATCGTGCAATGGCGGAAACGCTATTTACGCTATGGCGGTCAGGTCAGTTACTTTCCGCCAGGGTCGTAATGAGGGCCAATGTGTTTTGTGTCCTGCTCATGATCCACACATTTTGATGAATGCTCTTAGAGCCAATTGTAATCTTTAAAATGCATCTTCCTACAAATTATTTGTCCCAACTCGGGCTCATCTAGACCAAAGATGTGTCGATTTTTTATTTTTGAATTTTGGGATCTCATCATTGTCTAGTATTTGCCAGAGTAACTTTTCATTAATGAAACTCCTTTCATGCTCAAGCGCCAACGTGGCTTCAATCATTTCAAAATGCCCATTCACATTTATAGGGATCCATGGTTGCCCTTCTCCCATGTGTATTTCTGAGATTGTTGAAATTTGTTTTCTTGATTTACCTCTGGAGTAATATTTGGTTTGCATTTTTCTTTATTTAGATAAAAACACAATGTGTTTTCATCTAATTCTGTTTGCCAGTTTTTCTTGGGATTCAATTAAATCTCCAACAACTTTTTCTCCTCGCATTTCATTCTGACACGAGATTGACAGTGAAACTAGGCCCAAAGCCATTCTGAATATATGCTTCCGCTGCACCTTCTGATTTACCAACAGTGTGAAATTCTTTTACATTGCTGCTTTGGGTCATTATTTTCTTAGGTCTCAAGGGATTTTTTGCTAAGGACCACAATACTCCATTTAACCCATCAATGAGAGGTGATGACCTCTCCAGCCAATTCATCCCTATTAGAAAGGGTATTTCCTTAATGGATGTGACCAACACTTCCTGTCACATGCGATGCTTCCCTATTTTTATGTCAACCTCAGTGACACCTTTGATAGGTTATTCTTCCCCATTGAAATTGTGCATAGGGTCTTCATTTTTCCTCAGCTTTACATGATTGTGTGGGGATCTCCCTTCATTGATACTCTTCACCAGTCCTTTTGACATTATGGTTGTTTGTCCACAACTGTGTCAATCATTGCAAATGCATTATATGTTTCTTCACTGGTGATAGGAGAATAGTACCTATATTCAACTTCTTCCAGTACACATAAGAAATGTGAATTTGTGCTCATTTCAGGACTTAATTTTCTTAGCTTTTTTAAACTTTTTGCTGGCCAAATAGGCTTATGAAATGACATCCTACGCTCCTGTTTGCCCACTTCATTTTGAATATCTTGGTCTATTCTCCTGGGCTCAGAACCCATTTGGAGGCACTGACTGCCCCTCTGACTTGTGACCACTAGTGTTCACACCCCAATTTCTCATTGTGACTTCCCCAATGTCTGGGTCCTCTCTACTGACTTCAACATTGCAACCTATTGGCTGGGTATTTTCACAATTGTTTCTAGCGTGTGACATTTATCTGAGTTTTGCACAGAGACTGTCATTTCTGTCCCTTGTAATATCCATTGTTCAAAATACTCTTCAGATGACTGATCTGCTCCTGGCTTTTGGGCAATTGTTTCCTCTGTGTGGGTATCAACTGTATTTTGATTAGCATTTAAGGATAATACATCTGTTGATCCTAATTCTTTGTTTTGTGTTTTATTTTGACATTGAATATTCTTTTTAAATCTGATTCTTTGTTCTTTGGGTTTTTCTTGTTCATTTCCCCTTTTTTGTTCTTTATCTTCACACACCTGAATAGTCTGGTTCAACTCTAAATTGAACCACACTTGTGTGTGTTGAAATTCCCTGTCTCACTTTCATTCATTAGCTTTCTAATTTTTAAATCAGCAAGCAATTCAGTATTTTTAATGAATGGCGATTCATGGGCGTCTATGTTCTCATCAGGACAGAGGTGATTAGCTAGTCACTTGTTGTTAAACACCAGATCACTCCGATGGCCATCTGCACCTTCACTTGGCTGTTGCTTTTGGACTGTACATCATTTTCCTATTTGTTCAGGCAACATTTTGACTTGGGACTCTAAGCATTGAAACCTGTCCATGTCTCTGAATTCCTACCTTTGTGGTCTATGCCGGTAATTGTTAAACTCACCCTAATTAGGCCTGTTCCGATATCTCTCAGGAGATTGATTGATATTTGCGTTACCTCTGAATTCACGAGACACATGAGGTGGAGAACATGGAGTGACCATCCTTTAACCGTGGTCGACCAGTGATGGTGACTGATTATAGTGGCGAGGGACATATTTCATATTTTGTCTTTCATTTGGTAGGAACTGTTCCCTATGCTGATTTTCATTTTCAATTAATCTATCCACATATCTCGGCCTTCTTGGTGGCCATACACAATTGTATTAGGGTCAAATCTACTCTGGGTCTCTAGTGTCAGGTATGGGCCATTTTACATTTGATTTTGATTATTATTTTGGCATGGTATATCATGGTGAAATCCCACTCTGGGAGAACTATCAAGATATCTAGGACTAATGTAAGAACGTCTATCGCTGGGATGAATGGATTGGAACATAGGAGTTTGGGGTGATGTCTTCTGTGGAGGCATGTCCCTTTGATTAGGTGTCATGTTGTTCTTTGCTTGATTTTGGGCTGATTCTAGCAGCATTTTACAGAATTTACTGCCAGAATCGTTGGTGTGGATTCCTTAGACTTTGAGTTTATCTCTTTATTCTTAGGCCCCTCCTCTTTCTGGCCAAATATCACTTTATACAGTTTGGTCCCCGGTTCTATTATCCATTCTAGTGGTTTTTCTCAGTCAAATTCACAAATGAATTGGGAGACAATTTCTTTTTGGAGCCCATAAAAGTATGTTGTTTTAAATTCTACAGAGTTAGGTTTAAAGGTCACAACAAAGCGTGAAAATGCTCTTTTTAGGTTTTGAAAGACTGGCAAGGTGCCTTATTTTGCTTTGCCGTCATAGTATGCCCATGGTGGGTAAGGCGGGCATGTCCCAGAAGATGAAACATGTTTCTGAAGAGAAATCAGAATATTAACTGTCATTTGTACAGTCGCAAAGCTGAAAACGTTCAGCTGGTGCCAACATGCAGGTCTCATGAGAAAGTGAAGAGGTATTTATTTTTGTTGCCATACAGTCTGCCCATCACAAAATGGGTGGTTAATGAAGAGGGGTGGGATAGCCAATGGAGAAATGATCTGCCTGTTTCAAAATGTCAGAATTTGTAGCAACCAATAAGAATGAAGATGGTTTAATAACCTGATTATTAGGTCATTATTAGAAGGTGTTTACTAATCTGGTCATGAGGGGTACGTTAGGCCAATAGGGTTAGGTAATGTACAGTCATGTGTGTAGAGAATCACAATGATTAACCAATCAGTGAATAAGAATGAACAATTAACATGTATCTTGAAACATTATCAAAGCCATGATGTCATGTACTCCTTTATAAACCACAGTTTAATGATGAAAATGTGAATGATATGTGGATTATTCCTGGCCAAGACTGCATGTAGTAACCTTTTTTTTTTCTTGCTACTCATGCACTTTAATTGCTCATTTGATTGATTTTTTGGGCTAAACGGGTTATTGGGCCTTTCTTTATACTATTCAAGTCCTCCCTTTCTTTCTCTCACACTGAATTTCTTCTATATCCGATCCAAATCCTGATGGACAATTGGGCTTCATTACAAGTACGGTGGTATAGATTTTAGGGATGGAACGATGCGGTGCCTGGGCTTGAGGACAAGGATAAATCTTGCAGTGCTGTTTTGTATTAGTCGAAGGGGGCAAAGAGAGGAAAGAGGCCAGTCGAGGAAGAGGCTGTTTCAGTTGGCCAACCTAGAGAAGACCAGAGCTCTAGAGACATTGTGCTTCTGGGGGAAGGTGAGGAAGGGAGAATGCTTCTATGGAGGTGAATCTGAATGTGGGCCTTCTTGACAAGGTCCATGATGTAAGGAGAGAAGGAGAGAAAGGAATTGAAGATGACACCAAGGATAAACAGTAGCAGCTTCGCCTGAAGAAGGGACCCAGAAACCCTGAAACGTGTAGTGGGGTTGATGTGTATACTGCATCTTTGAAATCCAAATTGAGGTTATGCTGGTGTGGTTCAGCGAACACATTGACAAAGAGTTGTTACTGAAGTGGTATATGGTTTATTAAATGTAGAATTGTTGAAAAAATATCATGAAATGTGAAATTGATTTAACTGTTCTATGATATGTTTGAAACAGAAAAGAGTATGTGGATCCCTGTGAATTAGTGGACTGAGAAATTGTTAATTTGCACTTATGAAAAAGATTGTCTATTTTGAAATGTGTTACAATGAAGAGGTGGGGAGTGGGAACTCTTCAATTAACTTTTCTTAACAAGCTTTTTCTTTGACCATGAACAAATAAATTACACATGTTTTTGACATTTAAGGAAGATATGGTTTTGATATCTCTTGAGGAGTGAACGGGTATTTTATCAGAGATACTGGTGAATAATATGATGGTAACCAAGGTGTTTGGCCTCAAAGCATGGTGAGGGGAGAGGGCCCAAGGAGGACATCCACTGAGTAATGGGGAAGCATGGAGCAGGAGTACCAATCAGAAGGATCTCAGTCTTACTGGCCTAAAAACAGAGATGATTAGCTATGCATCATGCCTGAATAGCAGTCAGACAGTTGGGAATGAGAGAGGGAGAAGCGCAGGAAGTCGAGGGACGCTTGAACTGGAGCTGTGTGTCATCAGCATAACACTAGAAATAAGGGGAGAAGGAGGAGATCAAGTGGACAAAAGAGGCATGTTAGCTGTTGAAGAGCCATGGGGATAGGATAGAGCCCTAAGGAACACCACAGGTAGAGAAAGATTCTAAATGGTTTGAATTAGCTCTCTACCTTGTAGAAGAAAACAAATACGAAATAACTGAGTCCTTAATACTTTGCAGTTACTGCACTACAAAACTTGACAACAACCAAACTCCTTCACGTGCTATCACAAATAATTTTGAATTATACCAAGTACCAAAACCCCTACAACAACTTAATTTATATGAGAGCATCATAATTCAAACAGTACACCCATTTCAAGCAATAATACACCTTCAACCAAAAACAGCAAAATTGCCTCCCTCTGAAATGGTAAAAGGCATTTGTGGAAAAGTAGTTTATTTACCATTAGATCTAAAAGAAAATGTGCATACTCTAGGAGTGCAACGTCCAATGCAGCAATCTTTAATTATATTAGTAAATGGAGTACCTACAAAAGACAAAAAAATATGGCAACAGCTGGTTGATTTATATAAAGTTAGACAAGCCTTCCAACATCTTAAAGAGAATAATGACTATTACAAAGAAATTAATATTGAAGAAAACTTGAAAGATACAACTGAAATAATTCAAGAAACACAAGAAGCTGGTCAATTTGAGCTATTAGATCCTGCTACAATTTCAAATACTTTAGACCATTACACAATTCATCCTTTGCACTGTAATGACACCGTAGAAGATGTACTGGAAACTTACCAAATGCGTCAAACAAAAGGATCGCCAATCAGCATATGGGTAAAAAGTATAGAAGCACGTGCTTTTCCTCTACTCTTTCCTACTGGCAAAGGAGGAAGGTATGATGATAGACCTGTTCAAATATCAGCTTCAGAATACCGCTCATTACGGATGTATTCTGAAGATCCCAAATTCAGACAAAATGTGGAATACATATTCCACCAACTCTTTGAAAGTGAACTAGCAACTTTATGTTACAGAGTTGCACACATATTAAAATCAGGATCACACTTTCAAAATATGACAGCTATACAATTATTAGAAAAAGTGCAACAAAAGGATGAGGTTTTACAATCAAATATTACAAATCTATTAGAAAATATGCGTGATACTAAAGAGTACTGGTTTCGACGTCATGGAGATGTACGTTGTATGATCAGAAACCTTTGCCCACCCACTTGGTTTGTTACATTAAGTTGTGCAGAATATGCATGGGAAGATTTACGTGATTTCCTACGCATATCAAATAAAAACAAAACAAACATAGATATACTAACACCTGGAGAACTTTGTTCTTTGGATCCTGTGAATGTTTCAAGATATTTTCACCATCGCTTCATTGCTATGCTACATTTTATTTGTAATAAAACCTTGGAGAAGTGCAACACTTCTTTTGGAGAAAAGAATACCAAGCCAGAGGAGCACCACATACCCACATGCTTTTATGGATTAAAGATGCTCCTAAATTTGATCAAGACAGTGATGCCACTGTTTTACGGTTTATTGAAAAATATGTCACTTGTGAAATTCCATCAGAAGCCACAAATAGTGATATTCATGCACACATTTTACAATTTCAAAGACACAAATGTGGAAAATACTGTTGTCGCAAATACAAAAACAAAGGGAAATACTACACCAAATGCCGATTTGGTTTCCCTAGACCAGTTACAAATACAGGTCAAGTGAACAACTTCATGTCTTCAGTTAGACATAGTGTTAAGGGTAAGTCACCTAAAAATACATAATATATAAAAAGAAAAGAAGAAGAAAAATATATCAATGATTATAATGCAATCATTGCCCACTTATGGAATGCAAACATAGATGTGCAGTACATTGCAGACAATTCTACTGCAGTTGCACGATATGTCACAGCATACTTAACTAAAGCAGAAAAGACAGAGCTCCAAGACCTCTGGAATGACCTGTCATCAGATAAAACAGTGTCTCAGAAATTATACAGCTTGGGCATAAAAGTTCTCACCCATAGAGAATGTGGATCATATGAAGCAGCTGATCGTTTAACTGGTACTGCATTGTATGGTAAATCTGAAAATATAGGATGGCTAAGTCTTGGTCCAGCTAAATCTAGAAAAAGAGTTCTAAAATCATATGAAGATATAGAAACAATAGCCAAACATGATCCCAACAGCCAAGACATTTTAAAAAACAATTTATTGGACACATACTACCCAAACTAATACTTTCGAAAACATGTGTCTATACCACATAGCCCAAAACTACACATCAAAAAATAATATGAAACCTGATGAAAAAAAGGTAAAAATAGAGTGACAAACTGTGAAGGCAGCTTAGTTAAACTCACTAAACCAAATTTAATTAATCATTTCAAATTGTCATTAAAGACTCCTCAACATAAAGAAGTATATTACATGTCCTTGCTACAACAATTCAAACCATGGAGAAAAGAAGAACAATTACTAGATAACTATGACTCATATGAGGATGCTTTCAAAGCAAATGAAAGCACTATAACTGATGTAAACTTTACACAGTACAAAACAATGTTGCACAATTAACAGCAACACGAAGAAGAACACCAAGCCCAACTAGATAAGGACACTCCTGAAAGTAGTCAACCTTCTGTAACAGGAAGCCAAGAACCACTGGGAGAACAACTAATAATAAACGAGGCAGAATTAGCTATTATAGAAGTAGAAAACACCATGTGTCAGTATGAAGATAAAGAAGACTTAACTATACTACAATCAAAACTAAACAATGAGCAAAGTAGCATTTTTCAAGAAGTAACAAAACAAATTGCACATGGTGTAAAACATGAAAATAAAGAATGTCCCTGCCATAATTATAAACCTATACTACTGTACATCAGTGGTGAAGCTGGTTCTGGCAAAACATTCCTAATCAAAATCATTAGTAAGTTCCTTCAACAATTGACAAACAACAAACTGTCAGCTGTTGTCACTGCCCCCACAGGTTTAGCTGCCTACAACATAGGTGATGTTACATTACACTGATTACTACTATTACCAGTAGAACCCCAGAACAAATTAGACTATTACAAACTTTCTGCAGAAGCTGCAATGGAATTACGCAGAGTATTGAAACAAATGAAAATGCTACTAATAGATGAAGTGAGCATGGTCTCCAACCTGATGTTAGCTTTGATTCACCTCAGATTACAAGAAGTACTCAAAACAGACTATGAGGAGCTCTTTGCAGGAAAACACATTATTGTTTTTGGAGATCTGCTTCAATTAACACCAGTAAAAGGTGAGCCTATTTTTAAAACATTAAGACACAAGCTCTGTTGTAAAACTGTTGGCAGCATTGGAAATGTCAACCTTTGGCAACATTTCCAATACAGAGAATTAACAGAAAACATGCGGCAATCTGCAGATCTCACTTATGCCAACATTTTAAAAAGTATCAGAGTTGGTATACTTTCTAAAGAAGCAGAAGTAATATTGAAAACCCGGCACATTAATGCACTTTATGGCGATAATGCATGTGCAAGAGTATGTAAAGGGCACATGGCGAAGTCCTGATATGCCCTGGAGGGTACTTGTAGGTAAATAGATAGAAATCAGGATGAGAGATCCGAAAGCAGCTGTCAAGTTTTTGAAGCTATTTTATTTTGCCTTCAAAAAGATTTTGCACAGATGAGTATTTTTAAACATTTACAAAACTTTCGATAAGCACGAAAGGTTAGGTGGACAGATATTTCTTTCTTTGCGAAATACAAGTGGGTATCGTCCTCTTTTCTTGTGGAGGAACAATTTTCACAGTGATGCACGAGTATACAGTGCAGGTAGGTGATGACAGAGGGTGTCAACAGTGTGAGGCCCAGGACTGTGATAGGTCCGGGGGTACTAGAACAACAATAGTGAACACAACACTATTCTACAAACACATATACACAGGGGTTGTGCCACAAAAAATCGACACAACAGTGTTTTGGCCAAGCTGGGCTGGGATAAAGCCCGAGGTTGTAGTGGCCTTCATCAGGATGGTCTCTTAATAAAGGTTCTGTCCGTAAAGGAAATCGTCTGCTGTGGTGCAGCGGGGACGCTCTGCTGGAGTCCTGTTATGGTGGCTTAGGGACATGAGAAGACTCGTGTGAATCGGGTCAATTAGGCTACTTATTAACTAAATTATTAAATGTTAGTACTTCACAGAAATGCAGCAAACAATCCTGACAACACGTATAGTGTTTATGGAATAAAACAACAATTGGACTACTGTGCTGGAATGGTGAAATTCACTATAAACTCACAGGAAGATCCACAAGAATGTCTAATGTACTTACTACAAGTACTGGAAAACAAAAACTTACCTATAAATGAAATCTTTCAGATTTCATACATGTGGAAACATACATGCACTCTCTGCAACAATGTGACACAAGAAGAAATCCCCAATGAACGCTTCATATATATATATCAATAACAAATTGTGAATCCATTCCATTTCAGCGACTTGTACATAATGCAAACCATGGTAGATTATGCTCTACCTGCAATTCAGATAATCGCTCCACGTTAGTAATACAAACACATAGTAAATACATAATACTAATGCTTCTACGTTACAATGCAGATGGTACCAAAAATAACTGCAAGCTGACTGGATTCACACATGGTCAAATATCACTTGGTAAGAAAACCTTCACAACAATAGGTATAATCTACCACGCAGGAGCCACAACCAATTCAGGGCACTAGACTGCATATATAAAAAAGAAATGTGGATGGTTTGAATGTAATGATAGTACCATTACTCTAAAGCAGAGATTACCAGGAAATCCTACAAACGCTTATTTGATGTTTTTAAAACCAAAATTTGATAACTAAACTGTATTTAAACCCTTAGTAAACTTGTGTTAAAAAATATAAACTGTTAGAATACTCCAAAAGCTATCTAACTGCTCAAAGATTTTACAACAACTAATCAGATAAATGAATACCACTAAATTAGACCAAGAAATACACAGTTAGAATACGCCAATTGGTATCTAACTATCCCAAAATTTAACAATATCCAAATAGATAAATCAATACCACTAAAATATATCAAACAAATAGACAGTTAGAATATGCCAATTGGTATCTAACTGCTCCAAAATGTTATAATATCAAAACAAATAAATAATATGCTACTGCTCCAAAAAAATGCAACAAGCCAAAGTATAAAGCATTAGCCAGAAACAAGTGGACACTGAAAACAAACAAACAAATGAACTGTATCATAACAGAAAAAGGTTTTTTTTAATCCAACATGGATTTTTTTTTCTCCCACAGACCCAATGATTTTAGCAACAAATACAGAAACTGAGCAAATTGTGCAGTACTCTGATTTGTAATCTACTAAATATGAGGGTCCAAAAAAAAAAAAAAAGTATGTTGATTATACAATGTAATAAGTCATTACAAAATACTAATACTAACATGCTATTTTCTTTTATCACAGAAATTAACAAGAAGTACATGTACTCCGGTTACTAGACCAAACAGTAAGTATACAATAATAAGGAGAACCATAGCAGCATATCACATCCATAGTATCTAATGCCTTTGTTCCTTATACATTTGTTTTTCACCCAAAGTTATAAGCAAATATGAATGTGATATGCTGCGGTGGTTGTTGCCAGGGCATAGAGTCTTGGGTGCATGGCAAAATGGCCATGCACCCAAGACTCTATGCCCTGGCAACTACCAGTGCAGCATATCACATCCATAGAGTCAAACATTTCAGGTATGGTCTATGGGAACTTTTAATGTCCGCGGACATTATGAGTGTTCTTAGAACAATTTCAACTTGCCAGCGAACAATACGGACAGCGTTTTCAGGACACCCCCTACGAACATTTCAGAACAACGCGATAGTTCTTAGAACACTTTCAACTTGACAACGAACAATACAGACAGTGTCCTCAGAACACGCCCATTTCGTTTACTTGCGAACATTTCAGGACACCATGAGTGTTCTAAGAACACATTCAACTTGCCATCGAACAATACAAACAGCATCTTCAGGACACCCCCTACGAACATTTCAGAACAACGCAAGAGTTCTTAGAACACATTCAACTTGACAAAGAGCAATACGGACAGCGTCCTCAGGACACCCCCATTTTGTTTATTTGCGAACATTTCAGGACACTGCGAGTGTTCTTAGAACACATTCAACTTGCCAGCGAACAATACAGACTATGCCTTCAGGACACTCCCTACGAACATTTCAGGACACCGTGAGTGTTCTTAGAAACATCTTCAGAACACCCCCATTTTGTTTATTTGCAAACATTTCAGGACACCGCGAGTGTTCTTAGAACACTTTCAACTTGACAGAGAACAATACGGACAGCGTCCTCAGGACAACCCCATTTTGTTTATTTGCGAACATTTCAGGACAACGCGAGTGTTCTTAGAAGCCTCTTCAGAACACCACCATCTTGTTTATTTGCGAACATTTCAGGACACAGCGAGTGTTCTTAGAACACATTCAACTTGACAGAGAACAATACGGACAGCGTCCTCAGGACACCCCCATTTTGTTTATTTGTGAACATTTCAGGACACCGCGAGAGTTCTTAGAACACATTCAACTTGACAGAGAACAATACGGACAGCGTCCTCAGGACACCCCCTACGAACATTCCCCAGACACCGCGAGTGTTCTTAGAAACGTCTTCAGAACACCCCCATTTTGTTTATTTGCGAACATTTCAGGACACCACGAGTGTTCATAGAACACATTCAACTTGCCGGCCACAACCCCCATTCATATTTGCAAACATTTCAGGACACAGCAAGTGTTCAACAATATCTTCAGAACACCCCCATTTTGTGTATTTGTGAACATTTCAGGACACAGCGAGTGTTCTTAGAACACATTCAACTTGACTTTACTTAGAACCATAACGTCCCTTTAACAAAGTTTTTTCACTGAATTTCATAGGTTTTTAGTAGCGCAACTTAACCATAACGTCCCTTTAAAAAAGTTTTTTTCACTGAATTTCATAGGTTTTTAGTAGCGCAACTTAACCATAACGTCCCTTTAACAAAGTTTTTTTCACTGAATATATATATATATATATATATATATATATATATATATATATATATATATATATTTGTCATTGCATATGTTTTGCCAATGAACTATTAGCCGGCTATGGTGGCTTTTCATAAACAAATAATGTTTGAATTAAACAATTGTTATTTCATAAATGATACCCTCATTCTCCTTCTGTGTTTAGTCTGCATGTTATTAAGCAGTTTTTGCACATGTCCTATCACCTCAATGCCATTAGAAAGACATGTCCATGATATTTGGGCTAGCACTAATGCAATAGCATGTATTTGCTACAAAGAAAATCACATTCCAAAAGATGCAGTAGCTATACAAAATTTTAATGCAATAAAGCCATGTTTCCTTCTAGAAATGTGATTGGTAAACGCCCTGGCACTGTTTAATTTTGAATTTCCCGACGGGACACACGATGGGAAGTATTTCGAAGTAAATCACAGTTGGCAATACAATAATATTCACAGAGTGCTTTACCAGCTCCTTCTGAAAGTTACCAACTGTTCAAAATGCCTTGCGCTGACAAACGTGATGATATTTCTTGTTTGCCAATATGAAAGCTCAGGAGATTGAACAGAACATTGCCCGATGGCAATGAGCTGGGGAGATCGAGTTGAAATCTCTTCTAACACAAACAAAACTTTTCCTGAGTTATTAGGAAAAAACGCTCGGCTCTCTGATGTTAATTTCTATACTGTGCTGCGCCTAAAGCATCGAAAAACATATCTGACGATTTCTCTGGAAGATAGATGGCATTGCAGGCCAGTGATGCGTGCTTGTTATTTCTGTAATGGTGTCCTATATTTAAAAAGAATGAAGAAATACAAATACTGTGTACACGACGTTCGGTTAAATATATATAATTAAACAGGAGAAACAGTGAGCTATTATCTGATTATGTTGTACATTAAAGCCCATCTAAATAAATGTGCCCCCCCGCCCACCCACCGCAGGCACCCACAACATTCAAATAGTAATAGCTTGTTCATAGACATTAAATTAAACGCGCACCAACACACAAGCAAGTGCATACACGTGTAGACCAACACACGCAAAACATTAAATTAACGCATCTCTTATACATGAAAGGTGAAACAATGGGCCTGATTTACAAAGCGTGAAAGAGAGTGGGATAGTGAGAGAGAAAGAGCGAGAAAGTGCGAGTGAGTGAGAGATTGAAAGTGAGAGAGAGAGAGAGAGAGAGAGAGAGAGAGAGAGAGAGAGAGAGAGAGAGAGAAATAAGGAGATCTGGACAACCGAGTTATAAAATAACCACTACTCCATTGAAAAAAATAAATGTTTATATCATTACATTTCACAGGATCATAATCTATAAACATCTTGAATATACTGGCATCTCCCTCAAATTGCATGCAGAGTATCACACAACAAAATGATACCTCCATCACACTTGTCTCATTAAAAAGCCCAATCACACCCTATTCAATGTCTAATTGCTTCTAGACTCTATTCACCTTGTCACCCTCGTCTTACTTGAAACATTGTACTGCCGTCTTTGTATTGCTGCCCTGCTAGCTTTGTAATAACATATCATTAGACATCTATGTCGAAGTGTACACCCCATACAATATCCAGAGCCACTCTTTCGGAAACGCTTTTCTGTTGTTCTAAAAATGAAATAAATATCTACCTCATGTTGTGCAAGCCAGACACTGCAGCAGCGCCCTGTCCCTTCAGACAAACGGTGCTGCGCTGTCTCCTTATTAACGCATTGTCTGTTGGCTGCAGGTACCCAAAATCCCAGACCATAGCAGAATTAACACATCCAACAATGTAAAATGATTCAATCCAGTTAACCAATTGTGCATGTTGGCCTTGGAGTATCACTTCAATAACCTGAAAAGTTGCATTCTGTACCAAAGACCAAAACCACGAAATGTCAAATGGTAGAACGTTCATCACCCTTTATGGCATCCATATGTGCCTACACAGGGTATATAGCCTAGGCTGATCCTTCTATAACATTCTCAGCAACCAGTGGTGTATGTGGGGCTTCCTGAAACAATACTATGCACTATTCTTCTGGTTCAAAATCATGGAGCCTCTCTTACTGTCAATTGGTCGTATAAGGGCACTAATGTGAGTCTTCATTGGCCCTTTCAGAAGCAGAAAACGAAATTCAATACACTGGGCCTCATCACGAGTTGGGCTGTAGCCCTTAAATGAGGTGGTAACGGTATTACTGCCACATTTAAGGGCTGACCCTACCACGAGTTGGACGCTAAATCGGCTGTTTTACCTCCAGCTTTTTTCTGCAGGTGAAAATCCTTGTTTTCGGCTGTATTACAGCCTGCTCTATTAGCCCGCAGTATTAGCACCGCAAATTCCCCATTGGATCCAATGGACACAATCAGGAATGGGGATTTACCATGAAGGCCCAACCCGTGATCCGGTGGTCATACCACCGGACAGGTCGATGCTAGGGCTATTACAGTCGGCAGTATTACAGCCGGGAATACAGGCCAACTCGTGATGAGGCCCTCTGTCTAGTCCACATATTCTTCTGCAACTGTGCATCCACCTCATATATCAAAACTACTGCCTTTCTTAAGGGCCCTTCAAACACCAAAGGTCATTATCTCAAAAGCTGCTGCAGAACCACCAGTTGAAAATCAACAAATGTGGTGGTGAATTAATCCAATCCCAAGTCTCTGGTTTGTGGAACTCCCTCCCATCATCTCCATCTGGAACCAGATTTTCACAATTTGAGCTTCTGATCCACGCCTCAATTACTTTCCCTTTTCCCTGTCACTGAACAGACCCCTTATTCTAACTGTCCTTTCAACCATGTCCTGTGCTCATTCTAGGTGCTCTTAAATAGGGCAATGCAACACAAATTCCAAATAAAAGACCAAAATACAATATCTCCGTGAGGAATTGTCATCTGGCAAGGGTTTAGAAGCCCTGCCCTTTTTTTAACAATTGATAAAATAATGTGGGCAATTCCATATCTGAAATGGAAATCTGTTTATCAGATTCCACGTTCATAAAGCTACATACCAAAGGTACATAGTGTGTGCCTGTGCCTTGATGCGTCATTATCCTGATATTGCATGTCTTATCATTTCATAATGCTTTATTTTGACTGTAAAGTCATGAAAGCAACATCCAGCAATACAAATCAATATCACATAATATCATCAGAAAGGGGAAGAATCTCAAAAGTACAATACATAATACAATGCATGCAAGGTTAGGAATCACAACCATTAAACAATTCATAGATCCCATAAAATTAAGGTACCCATATTCAGATTGCGTGAGCTTCATCCTCTTTAGTCGCACACTCCATGCCCACACAAAATACTTACAGCTAGCATAAACTGCCAAACATCAATGGAATTGAGGCAAGTTTAATGGCCTCATTGGTTATCAGTCAACCTTGGGCCAAAAATAGTTGCCTGAAGTATTGTGCCCTCAATGGAGGTGTTACTGGGCATATCAATACGAAATGTACCATGTTTTTATTCACATTTCTACATATTGGGCACGCAGCAGATACATTTTCATTCCAACTATGACAGAGGGCTGCAATCAGTAATATTCCTAGCCGTAACCTGGTGTATAGAGCTCATTCTGATTTTGGAAAGACATAAACTAAATCATTTTCATAGCCCTCTGTCACTTTTCTGCTACAGTAACGTGTCAAAAAAGTGGGTATTACCACCTTAGCATGAATCTCCCATCCACCCTTGGCCAATGCAGCAACCTTTATCACTGCCTTACTGAAGTTTGGCAAGCTGCTAGGGTTATCCCAGTACTCTCCCAGAGCCAAGCCACCTAGCAATTGCTTGACGTGCACAACCCACGGCAGTTGAAGGAAGACTGCTGCAACTCCTGGTCCACCGGTGAAGCCCTGCAGGTCCGAATTGCCTGAAACTCCATCGACAGAGAAGCTCTTCAAGGTTAACTTCTTCCCCTGAGTTTGGTGGGAACAACCAACTTGCAAGTCGCCTGGACACCCTCTCTATACTGGTCGAACTATCTTCAGAGTGCTGTTGAAAACCGGATAGCCAGTGAGAAGTTTGTGGTCTTTAAGGCACTCACACCTTAAACCAATGTTTTGCCAAGCATGTGGCCTCTTCCCTGGGCAGTGCAGTGACCTCACAACGTCCTCGTTTTTGTCCCCACGACTGAAGCTCAGGAACAGCGAGATCTGCAGGAACAACTGCCTCAGCCACAGCTCTTCTTCGTTTAAAAGGTACTGTGTAAGTGCGGTCAAGAAATCCTTTCTACTGCGGTGAAAGTTTGTGAAACTTTCCCAACTTTGAAGGCTTGTCCTTCCGTAAATCGACATATAACTTTCTGTCTGGCCAACTTCTTCTAAAAACCGCAGCAAATACTTAACTGTTTACTACCTGAACTGTGCTATCCTATCCAAGACGCTGAACCATTGACTTTAGCCCATGCCTATTGAATTAAATTGCTGGTTGTAGTGAACTGAAACTATTTGCCCTACCCCTGAAAGTATTTATGCTTTAATTCTTTTAACCTTATCTTTTTACCCCTTTTTAAAGTAACTGAAGTGCCATTTGGCTCCCACTTCAGGGGAGCTGAACTTGTTCAGAAACTGATTGGTTGTATATTGTTGTATATTAAATTGTGATTTTAAGCTGCTCTCACTAGAGGAATGTTTTACAACTGACTGTGTAAATAAATGTATATTCTTTTATCAAGAAACCTTAAGTAAGTGTTTGTTTGAACCACTGTGATTGCTGCCGCTTTGTGTAAGCTCTTGTACTGCTCACTTTACTCTTGAGATAAGTCTGGCTGCTCAGCCACTACTACCACATTACTGTGTAGTACAGGCTTGTACCAAAGGTGAAATTGTACTTGCACTTGTAGTCTTAATTGTGTGCAGTGTTCCCAAAGAGTACTGCATGTGATTCTGCCTAACACTGGTGTACAGTGGTGAGGATGCAGTATAGTTGTTAGATTGAGAGTGCTGCTCTTACCTTTGTTCAAATAACCCACACAAGGCTAAGGCACCACTAGAGAATCAATTGCTTTATCATGCCTGATATGGATAGCTACAGACAGGGGACCCTGGTCACTTTAACAGTTGATCAATTGAGAGAAATGTTTAAATCTTCGAACCTCACTGTAAAAGGCAAAAAGGTTGAATTGATAGAAAAGTTGTTGGAATATCAAAGTCTGAGGAGTGGGTCTGAAATACCTACCCCTTCAGCAAATGTGGAAAATTATGATGAGGATGATAATTTTTCAGAGACCAACTCAAATGTTAATGATGAGTTAGATGAGGCAGAAGAGTATCAACATGTAGGCCCTGTTTTACCTCTACCTGCTCATAGGCCTCAACCTTTGGCCACAGGGACCATATCAGGTCCAACACTGACTTTGTCTATTTTGAAAGTATGAGACTTGAATTGGAATTCAAAAGAATCCAAGCCCAAACTGAAAGTAAGCATCAAGGACTTAAACTTGTTGTCTCTTAAGAATGGTTCTCTCCCAGAGCCTTCTAGGTCTTCCAGTCCTAAGAGGCCTTTCATGCCCAAAGATGCAGTAAGTATGTATGAGGTTAAGCTTGATATTTTGGATTGGCTGGCAATTTATGAATATAACCATGGGATTCAGAACATTACAGGAAATCTATTCCTTGGCTCTTTTCTAGGCTACCCCCATTTGCATCTGATGTTGTAATGGAGATGGGAGAAATAGACAGAATGAACCCTTCCCAGTATCTTAAGAGGTTTAGAACCCTCAAAAAAGCATGATGGTACCCCTTGGGCTACCTGGGTGTGGGAATGTTTGAAAAACCTAGATGATTGGGTTAAGGGTTACAGAGTTAAAACTTATGAAGGTATGAGAAATCTGTTTATGTTGGAATCCATTTTCTGATGACTGCTCTCCTGAGCTGAGACAGCACTTGGCTGACTCTAACGAAATTGATCCAAAGAAGCTAGCAAGGGCTGGTGACTTGTGGGTTGCAGACAGCGCTACTCACAAGGATTCTGGGCAACACAGAAAAAGGATGAGGCGAAGCAGTACAAGAAAGATAACAAAGAACATTCTGATACCTCCAATCCAGAAGAGCCCCCCAAACATAACCAGGGTAAGCTACATGGGAAACCAAATAGGGCTAGTGTACCTCTTGGTGCTAAACCAGAAGGAGGTCAGACCAAACCCCCATTCATAAAGACATTTGGAAATTGATATGCTTCTGGGTCAACTGACCATGTGAAAGGTGATCCCAGATGTAAGGGTAAACCTTCAGGGATCCACACTGTCTCCATAACCTTCTCTCCAGAGGAAGAAATACCAATGGAAAGTGCAAACTTTCACTTACTGGCTGAGGAACCCATGAACGTCTCAGCCATTGTTTATTTAGTGTCCCTGGCTCTGTGGGAACAGCAGCACTTAGATGTCTACAATTCCATTCCGGACACTAGTAAAGAGTATTACAAAGACAGTGTTCTTGTGAATGGTCATCAGAGACACTGGGGTCAGCATTACTGTAGTTGATGAATCATTTTCCAAAGTAGATGATGTTGCTAGGGCACCCAGATACCTCACTAAGATTGCTGGAGGCCATGTCCAAATGCTTCCACAGTCACCAGCTTTCATCCAGTGCATGACTGTCAAGATACCTGTTAGTGTGCAGAGTGAAGTACCTGGTAGAGTCCTGTTGGGGAATGACTTAAAAACTCTGGAAGTTGTATCAAGCACCCCCAGACCTCGCAGCAAAAGGAACCAGGAGCAGCCTAGGAAGGCCAGAGAGAGTACCTTGAGGGGCTCTCCCAGGGGAATTTATAGAGGAAACTATAACCCCCAGTCCACAGGACTTACTGACTGCAATTTCTAAGAAGAAAGAGGAAAAATGGAAACCTAAAGCCTCCAGGAAGAAACCAGCCAGCACTCCTGTGCTACCAACAAGGACATCCCAGAGAGGACTGTCCGAGGTCACACCTGTGACTCTTCCACCAGCAGAGACTGAGTATGAGGAACAACCTAGTGTGGTTGAAACAGCTGCTGAGCAATCAGAGCTGGAAGAGGACCTTGGTCCTGTTGGAGATCTGGATCCTACAGACCATCCTGAGCTGCAGTCTTTACTGGCAGAAGTTGGACCCTGTAGGGCAGACTTCAGCAGAGGTCAAAACGAGTGTCCTACTCTTGAAGGTCTTCGCCAACAGGCAGCTTCCCAGCTAGATGGGCAAGAGCCAGGTAAGCATAGGTTGTACTGGGAAGATGGCCTCTTCTACATTGAACCAACTGAGTCTATCCCAGGGGACTGCAGAAGACTTGTAGTGCCCCTGGAAAGCAGACTCCAGTTCCTATAGTTAGCCCATGAGATACCTTTAGCTGGTCACTTGAGTTTCAAGAAAACCAAGGAAAGGCTCTCTCTGTATTTCTACTGGCCTAAGTTGGGGTCTGATGTAGATACATTCTGGGGGAGCTGTCACACTTGTCAGACATCTAGCAAGAGTGGAGCCAAGAATGTGGCACCCTTCATGCCTCTCCCAGTGGTGGGAGTCCCTTTCAAGAGGGGAGGAATCGACATTGTTGGTCCCTTAGACCCTCCAACCTCTTCAGGAAACAGGTTTATCCTGGTTGCAGTAGACCATGCTACTAGGTGTCCTGAAGCAATACCTATGAGGACAGTTACAGCTCAGGCTGTGGCTAAGGCCCTACTTGGTATTTGTACCAGGGTAGGTTTTACTAGGAAGTTATCTCTGACAGGGGATCCCATTTTATGTCCCACTACATGCAGGCCATGTGGAAGAACTGTGGAGTAACTTACAAGTTCTCAACTCCCTACCATCCACAGACAAATGGATTGGTAGAGAGGTTTAACTGTACAATGAAGAGCAGGATAGGTGCTTTAGAAGAACCCCTTAGAAGAAAGTGGGACCTTCTACTGCTATGCCTTCTATTTGCTTATAGAGAAGTCCCTCACAAGGGAGTTGGTTATAGTCCCTTTGAGTTTCTCTATGGCCATCCATTTAGAAGCCCCATGGCCCTGATTAAGGAGGAGTTGGAGAGTGCTCCTTCCCCCAAGCCAGTGAGAGTCACCGACTATGTGATAGGCCTCCAGAGGTGACTGTCATACATGATGTCAGAAGCATCAGATAACTTGAAAGCAGGTCAAGCTCTGCTGAAGCATTGGCATGACCAGAAGGCCAACATGGTTGCGTTTACTCAAGACCAGCAAGTTCTAGTTATGGTTCCTACAAGGCAGAGGACCTTACAGGACAAGTGGATAGGACCCTTCAAGGTTGTGGGCAAACTTGGAGAGGTCAACTATCGGGTGGATTTAGGCAATCCTAAGGAGGCTCCCAGAGTCTTTCACACCAACCGTCTAAAAGCTTATGTCACAAGACCAGAAGTTGGAGCTTTGCTTCTAGCTTCAGGTCAAGAGGAGGATGAGAGTGAACCTCTACTTGACCTACTCAGAGGACAGCCTTTAGCTGAGAAGATAGAAGGAGTCAATCTCTCTTCTAATTTGACACTTGAACAACAGGAGGAGTGCAAGTTTCTGTTAAATCAGTTTGCCTCCCTGTTTTCACTATCACCAAGCTTGACCCCTTGGAGCCAGCATGATATTCTCACTGGTGACTGTTTACCTGTTAAAGGCAGAGGTTGGTTACAGGATGTCAGATCATGTAAGAACCCACATAAAGGAAGAGGTCAACAAGATGCCTGATTCAGGGTAATATAGCCCTCTACAAGTCCACAGTCTCGTCCAGTTGTACTAGTGCCAAAAGCAGGATCCAAGGAGTTGAGATTCTGTGTGGACTATAGAGCTGTTAATGCAGTCACTAAGACTGATGCCCATCCTTTACCTAGGACAGATGAACTTGTGGACACGCTTGGTTTCGCCAAGTACCTCAGTACATTTGATCTCACTTCAGGCTATTGGCAAATAGCACTGACAGATCATGCCAAGGAGAAAACTGCATTCTCAACCCCAGCAGGCCTCTACCAGTTTAAGGTAATGCCTTTTGGACTAACGAATACACCTGCAACATTCCAAAGAATGGTTAACCAGGTTCCGAATGGAATGCAGGTCTTCTGTATGGCATACTTGGATGGCATGCAATGTTCAACCCTACTTGAAAAGAACATGTTGACCACCTAGGATATGTTTTGCAGGTTCTTGAGCATGCCCAACTGACCATAAAGGCAAGGAAGTGTCAAATTGGTCAGAGTAAAGTGGTCTACCTTGGACATGAGGTAGGAGGAGGTGGAATCAGGCCATTGCATAGCAAAGTATAAACTGTACAAAACTGGGCCACCCCTATAACTCAAACCCAGGTGAGAGCCTTCCTAGGCCTCACTGGTTACTATAGGAACTTCATAGATAACTATGGGACCATAGCTACTCCCTTGAATGTGATCTCCTCACACACTTTTCCTAAAAAGATCAGGTGGAATGGGGAGTGCACTCAAGCATTTGAAGGACTTAAGCAAGCCCTTTGTCAAGCTCCAGTCCTAAGAGCTCCTGACTATAACCAAACCTTCATTGTGCAGACAGATGCTTCAAATACAGGTATAGGTGCAGTTCTGAGTCAGCTGAATGGGACAGGTCAGAGCACCCCATATGATTCATCAGCAAGAAGCTGAAGTAACCTGAGACAAGGTGGGAAACCATTGAAAGAGAATGTTTTGCTATCGTGTGGTCACTGAAGCATTTTAGACCATACTTGTATGAATCTACTAATCTGACTCAGACTGACCACCAACCCTTGAGATGGTTGATGCAAATGAAAGGGGAAAACCCTAAACAATTGAGATGGTCAATCAGCCTGCAAGGGTTTGATTTTACCATTGAACACAGGTGTGGGTGTCACCACCAAAATTTTGATGGTCTCTCCAGGATGTTTGACCGACTGGAGTAAGGAGATTCACCCAGGAGTGGATTAAATGCTCCTGTCCCTTCATCTGGGGGGGACAAGTGTTAGTGAGAATTCTCAAGAATGTGCTAATTTCCCTTACCTTTTGAGACCCACAGCAACTTTGCTGGATTTCTAGGATTTTAATTTTTACCTGGACAGAGTGTGAGCCTTTTTCCCACTCTTTCATGTATTTTAATGTGTGTTTTACTTTTGTGTTCTTTGGATATGGAGTTTTAAAACAACTCCATAGGCATCATCTTTTTCTTGTGTGTCACACAGCACCTTCAGGGTTGGATATGTCCAGAAAAAGCCCGAAATTCAGTGTTTTCCTCTCGGATGTTCGGGGAACTTGCTGGGATGTTCACGAAATTGACAAATGTTCGGTTACATCCATGGTGCTGTTACGTCAATAGGCTGCAAAATTAGAGGTGTGGCTTATAACCTGTTGCCATTTGACATGTTAATTTGTCCAGTAGATTTTAAAAAAATATCCAAAAAGTAGGTGAAATAATGTGTTTGAGCCCTGTCCCGTCCAAGGACTTACCTCCTGGTTCGGTGCCTGAGGACTTCTCACACCAATTAGGGAGCTGCGTAAACTTTACAAAATCGTATTCGGCTGCTATTGGTCATTTGAGAAATGTGAGGTGCACCAAAACATTTGAAACTGATGCCATGTTGGATTTGCAAACGGTCCTGTGTTTGATTCTTTGAAAAGTTTCAAAATCTAGTTACACAAAATGTGATATAACATTGATTCCTGAGGCATAACCTGTGGACGTAGCCCATGGCCAGATTGTATGGGGCATGGCCTTTGGCCACCATGGCCCGGCAATGAGGTTAAAATGGGCATGGCCACCAGGGACTGGCTATGTGGTTACAGTGTAGAGTGTGCCTGCTCCCTGGCTAAGACAGTTACAAAAAATAGTGATATAACTTTGGTGCCTGAAGCATACTCTGTGACCATGGACAGTGACCAGATTGTCCAGGGCATGGCCATTCTGCCCACTGGACATTGCCAGCATGGACCGGCAACGGGGTTAAAGTGGACATGGATATCAGGGACCGGGTATTTGGTAACATGTTTCAAGTTCTGCTAGTGGCTACAGCCCAACATGAGAGACAGGTTTGCATCAAACATGCGTGAGGAGCATCTCCAAGCACATGAATGTATGCTTTTGCAAATCTGTCCTGTGTTTTATTTTTTTTTAAAGTGTCAACATGTCAATACACATAACAGTGAAAAAAAGTTGGTGCCTGGGCAGTGGGCTTGGCCGCCGTCAAGGACAACTATCTACTCCGATTTGTTTAATGGAGCCTGCGGCGTGGCTGAACCCCATGCACTTAGATTATAGACACTGGCCATGTCTGCAAGCCATGAACACTGGCCACTGGCCAGGGATTAGAAGGTACAGCTGTGTGCCTTTAATGTTTTATTAACACTGGGATTTGATTTCCTTTTAAATTGTACCAGAGGCTGCTCCGGGCTGAAGTGCTTGACTGGGCATGGCATACCGGCATTCACGCTACAAGTTAGCGTATCATTTTATATTTAGATTTTATTTTTCTTTCTTTTTTTTTTGCACTTGGTGGTATTTGATTTCCTTGCAGCCAACTAGCGGCTGAGGGTGCCTGAACTGTAATGCGCACGAGTCCCATGCTCGGCTTACGCAGTCTTTCTTTTATTTCTTCCCCCCATACATCACCAAGGGCAGTCTGTCCTCACTGCCGGTCTGTGGGTTGAGCAGATTGGCTCCGGTAATATCCTATGGTTGCTACAAAGCTTCTATGTAGGCAGCGCAGCGGTTGAGTGCATCCGGCGTACACATTTGGCGCTGAAGTTGTGCCAAAGTTAAGCCTGTCTGGGCCCGTCTGTGTCACTGTCTGGTCCAGGGAAGAAGCTCTGCTGTACAGTAGGTATGCTTATGAGGTTTTACTTGGCTTGTGCCCGGCTGGTTTGATTCTGCCAACAGGTATGTGAATGCCATGGTTAAATGTAGCAACAACTATAGCCATAGATACAAACCATTTGGTGGCTTATTAACTTATTAACAGCCGATCGATGGTAGCCCATGCTCAATTTTTGTATGAGGTGCTATTTGAAATGTAGCCTGATGTGGGCTTCATAACGGAGACCTGGCTGACGGAGGCTTCTTCTCAGATATTTTTCCATGCCGTCCCTGATCAGTACAGTATGGTTCATCTTGACTGAGCATATGCCCATCCCAGGGGGTGGTGGGTTTGCAGTGATATTTAAGTCCACTCTTCACGTCTCTATGATCCCTTTCACTCATGAGCTGCAAATGGAAGCATTGCTGGTACGGTTTACGCTACCAGCCTTATTTTCGTGTCATTTGTTGCTCCTTTCTCGACTGCCTGGACCATATGTGCCCTTTCTTAATCCTTTTTTGGACTTTACTGCGGCTTTGCAAGTCAAACATGGAAATCTAATGGTTCTAGGAGATTTTAATATGAGATTTAATGCCCCTATGCCTTTGGGACTTTCATAATTCCAGGATACCATGTTTCGCTTGGAAGTGGCACAATTTGTTCATAACCCGACTCATGTTCTGGGTGGCATTCTGAACTTGATCTTCTCATCTGTGGCAAGTATTTCTGGGGTACAGGAAAAGCAGGTACTGTGGTTATCTCTTTTAACATTCTGAGCCCCATAGGGTGACCTAAGGGGCCCCCGTTAACTTTCTGAAGATGCAACTGGCACACGGTTGATCCTCATCAGTTGGCCTTTGAAAATTGTGTCTCATTGTGGGGCAGTGGATAATATGGATTTCTCTTTACTCTCTGCATTTTAACCGATTATGCCACTCAGATAGTTCCACTTAAATTGGTCCAGGCCAGGAAACGCCTCTCTGAGCCCTGGTTTACGGATGCTTTGAGAGTATCCTGCCTGCAAGTTAGACAGGCGGAGCGTAAGTGGTGCTGTGCGTATGGCTCTATTGAGAGGGTTCCTTGCTGACTCCTGGTCAGATTGTACCATCAGGAGGTGATTACAGCTAGGCAATCATACTTTACCTACAGGATGGAGTGTGCCCTCAATCAATAAAAGGAACTCTTCTCAGTGGTAAATTCTTACTCTCCAGCCACATGGTTTTCTCCATTGGTGCCTGACTCCCAGGCCTTGTGTGATTCACTGTCAGACTTCTTTCACACTAAGGTAGTGACTATCCATGAAAACATCTTGGGGGCAAGCAGTCTATAGCAATTCTACAATCCAGGATACTGTGGCTGTTGCTGGTAAGGGATGGAATCTGTTTCCTGTCTTCTCAGTCACTGAAGTCTTACATGCAGGAGAGTGCCCGAAATCAGCAGCTCCATCTGATTATATTTCTCTGGCCACTTTTAAAATGATACTACCAGCCATAACCCCTTGGGTTGTTGAGGCAGTGAACTCTTCCTGCCGGATGTGCTCAGTGCCGACTAAGTTGAAGCAGGCCATAGTGATCCCTCGTCTTAAAAAAAAACATCACTGGACGTGGCAGTATTGGCTAACTTCCATCCTATTTCTCTCCTTCCTTTTTTATGAAGCTATTGGAGTCTTTAATAGCACCTTTCATTTCTTCTTTTCATGAATCATCATTTTCTCTCGAAGTTTTCCAGGCAATATTTTGTCCAGAACGAGGTGCAGAGAATGTCCTGGTGTATGTGGTCCATGATCTTACCATGGTGTTGAATCAGGGCGTTGTGGCCTTAATTTTACTAGATCTGTCTCTGGCATTCGACACTGTCGACCACACCATCCTGGTATCTCGCCTGCAGGCCGCAGGTCTCTTGGGGACTGTCCTGAATTGGTTTGCCCCTTTTCTTGCGAATAGAAGTCAATAACTATTGTTGGCTCCATTTCTTTCTTCTGCTCGCACGTTATATGGTGGTGTTCCTCAAGGGTCGGCCTTGTACCCTATGCTTTTCAACATCTATATTCAGCCGCTAATTCACCTCGTCCATTCCCATGATGTTTGTTGCTATTCCTATGCTGACGACACTCAGATATTGCTCTGACTTGATTGAGACCAGGGGTCTATGGCTTTTGAGTTATGGGAGTGTCTGTCGGCAGTGGGAAATTGGATGAGTGCGAATTGGCTGAAGCTGAAGGGGGACAGGACTGGCATATTGGTGGTGGATTCTTCTTCTACTTTGCGGCATGATCTGATTCTTTTTGGCCCTCTACTTTGTGTGAACTTCCCAGCCCAGTGAGGGTGGTCAAGAATGTGTGGATTTTACTGTCATCTGATTTATTAATGCTGCCTCAAGTCAGCACAGTCTGTAAGACCGGTCACTTCTTGTTGAGGGTACTGCACAGAGTTCTGCCCTTATTGCTGGAATGTTTGCTACCACTGGTAGTGGCTTCTGTTATCACCAGTAGGATCAGTTATTGTAATGCACTTATTTGGCACAGCCTCTTGGGCTGATACTCCGGTCACAACTGCTGCAAAATGTGGCAGCTAGGGTGGCAACAGCTTAGATCTTTGCATTGGCTCCCAGTAGCCCAGAGGATTAAGTTTAAAGCTCTGTGCCTGGTTCATCGTGCCTTCTTTAGGCAGGGACCAGAATTTTTGCAGAACAAATTCTCCCCCTATATTCTGGGTAGGGTACTCTGTTCCAGTGATGCCAATCTAGTGGTCATCCCTAAAATCCGTTTGGCCCGTGTGGTGGTTGTGCCTTTTTTTATGAAGCTTGTAGACTGAGGAATGGGTTCCCTTGGGGACTAATTTCCAATTTAGAAGAGCGCTGAAAACGTTCCTGTTCTAGGGTCATTGTTAGGGTTTATATATCTTCTTATCCTCTGGCAAAGATGCCTTCTGGCAATAGCACTTGCTACAAATTTGCATAAAATAACATAACTGCCATTGGTCACATAATGGGGGTATACTGAACATTGGACCTGGATGCAGGTTAGATGTGGTGGATAATGAGGGTGGTTTGGTGGGGCCGGGGTCATGGTCGAGCCTCATGGCCTAGGCACTTCAAACATGACTTGCATCCCAAGCATGTGCTGCTGAAAATGAAACACATCAGTATGCGCTGCAAAAAATATGTATTTTGAAGGAGGCTATAGTCCTTTCATATACATTAAAAAAGGAATTTTTAATAACATATATACAGTGCTGTAACATCATGAAACATTTTCACTTTTTTAAAGGGGCGTTATTTTTAAGTTGTACTAATAAAAACATATAAAATTCACTGAAAATCTTAGTAAAAGGGACATTATGGTTAAATTGCACTAATAAAAACCTACAAAATTCACTGAAAATACTTTGTTAAATGGACGTTATGGTTAAGTTGCACTAATGAAAACGTATGCAATTCATTGGAAAAACATAGTTAAAGGGATGTTTTGGTTGCAATTTAAAATCTACAAACCAAATACATTTGCCAGTTATGGTAAACTATGCAACCATAACTTGTGCCACTGTCATGCACTGCTAAGACTAACATCCAGGACATCAAAGCTGACATCATTTATGCCATGTGTGATGTCAAATGGCATGTTCAAGGTCATGCCACTTTCTTTATGTGCTGCAGCCAGACACATGCTTCCAATAAAGCCCCAGTGCCTCCCAGCCTCAAACAAAAGAACCATCAAGAGAAATAGAAGGTGATGCCTCCCATCCTTGGAGGCCAGAGAAGTGGTGTCTTGGACATCCAGAAAAACAGCCTGCAATCACATTCAAGAGTGCAATACAATTCCCCCAATGCAGAATGACACCCCTCCACATTCATCCATAATCCTTTGGATGACTGCCTGATTGATGAGCCACACTTCTTTGTCAACACACAGCCTCGTCTCATAATGAAACTCGATAGCAAACAGATTCCATTCACCCACACTTCTGTCCACACTTTCATGCCCCATTTTCAATCAATGTTGTCAGGTTGGTTGAGTGTGTAACTTCTTTTCTTCTAAAGGATGTTCTATAAACCTGAGTAGTATGGCAGGTCTTCAAATTCAAACACAAACACATATGTGTAGCAGCATGAGCTGATAAAATATGTGGTCTGGGGCCTACATTTCAGATTAGGCACACATCAAGAGTTCATTACTTAACCAACGTGTATGATCCTGGACAGATCTCATTGTTCCATATCAGCCAAAATTGGGACTCATCTTACAGTGTATGCTGTTTCAAAACATCATCACACGTGATTTACTATTGTTGTGTTGCTCCATGCTTAATAGGGATTATTCATATTCACTTTATAAATAACTGTTTCTGTTGCTGCAAAAATATGATTATGTACTGCATGATAGTATATGTTTTTGCTTCAAAATGTCATATTCCATGCTCCGACATTCTGGAAGGTTCCTGTCTTTCACAACAAAATGCCAGACTCCTACGCCATTTCCTTGCAGCCTAATGAAGAGTGGTCATACTGTTTAGGGATGCATTGTTAAAAAGCACTGAAGTCAAGTTGGATGGCCATGGAGACGCATGGTTCAGCCTTCAAAGGGGAAAGAAGGCATCGTCCTTGCTACTCCCCAGCAAGAGCAAGATAACAAGGTGTGCGTGTTTGCACTGCAAGGTTCTAGTATTGAACGGGAAAGGTTGCGAAGGGGAGAGGATGGAAGATGAACGGGCTTTGAGAGTGAATTGGGAGCAGATGGAAGAGTAAGCAGAGAGAAGATTTGAAGGGAAGATCGGCAGATTGATTCCTTCCTTTCTTGCTTCTCTGTGTTCCTCTTTTGCTCTGGTTGCCATTTTTTCACAACTAATGTTTATATGTAGTAGTAGGTGTTTATTTGAATAAAAATATCCATCAAACACATACAGAACATATCAGAGATAAAAACATAATCCATTAGTGCATAATAAGTGAATCAATCAAGATCATATTTAAAATGATTCCATGAAGAAATGACATTAAAAACACATATTTAACAAAATATTCAAATGCAGCTTCTTGACCTCGTGAAAACCCCCTTCTTTGAAACATGGCAGCCTTCAGATAAGACAACAGGGCCCATGCCGTCAATTCAGTTTCCGCCATTAACAGAAAGATCATGGCCAACCTGTACTGGCGCATCTCTGTATGTTTTAAAACTAGCAGGATAGTACGTTTTCTTATTTTCACATAACCTGGACAAAACAATATAAACTGGCTGAGATTTTCATTTGGGGCGTCACGCACAGGGCAACTTGGATCATCTGGATAACCCACCTATTTCACAGTGTTACTCCTCAGCCGTAAGCAATTGAAACGTGCCCTGGTAATGACCCAGCTTTGGTGTTTTGTCCTGGCCCAAACAAGGTACGAATGTAAGGTTGGGGTCCCACTTATGAGCTGGTGAAAACTGTCTGCTTGGGGCACACGTTCTACGTTCATACGTTTAGCCACAATTACCCGGGTCACAACTTCCTTAAAATATCTTACTTCCTGTGGCAGTAACAATGCTGTGGGAAGTAACAGAACCGGGATGTTAGCCTGACACATAAGCTCCTTTACTGACCTCAGCCAAGGTATTTTGATCCACAAGTACCTATTCAGCGTAGCTTTTATAATGAAATTACATAACATGGTGTTTTTGTTTCCCCATATTCTCAGCCATAAAATACTCGGGGCAACAGCCCATCCTCCCGGAAGGCCATCCCCAGTTCTCTGTGAACCGAGGCACAAGAATAAGAGCCAGGAAGTCCCAGAAATGTTTTAAGAAATCAGTTTTCCCTGGCCTGCATTTCAACAGGTTTGCAGTACCCCCATATGAACGCTCCATATTGCATGGCTTCCTTAACTTGCATGTTGTAAACCTTGAGGGCTGACATTTTGCAGAGAAATGGGATAGGCCGCCCAAGTACTGGCACATTCTAACAGACCGTTTTTTTTACATGTGCCATGTCCGTTATAGTCTCCGAAAATCTGACCCCCAAATAATGGTACTTAGCCACCTTAGTGTTGACTTCACCTTTACAAATGATGGGGAGCGTCTTGATTAGCTTCCTACCTCCACTACAGCCCATTACTGCTGATTTGGCAAGGTTTATCTTAAGGCCCAGGCCGGTCATGAAGGAGTCATAGGCATCAACCAAAGCTTGTAGAGCCCTAGGGGTTATGGCCATGAGCACCCTATAATCGGTGTACGCTAGGACCGGGAATGAGCTACCCCGTAATTTTAAAAAGTCCTCACCGGTGTTCAGCAAAGCCTGCAACAGCCCATTGATATTCAAATAAAAAAGTATAGGGGCAAGAACGAACCCCTGGCGAACACCCAACTCAATGTTGAAACCACTATGTACATCTGTCCCCAGGTCCAAAACGGATATTTGCTCTATTATCTGAGGGGGTCTCCTGCAACACTCGCAGAATATCCCCGGGGCACCCCATGGAGTCAAGGATGGTACACAGCTTTGTGCAGTCAAGATTGTCAAAGGCCATGCTTAAGTCCAGGAACGTGAGGTAAACTAACTCACCCTTACAAAACACAAAGTTCGATACCAAGAGGTACAAGTTCAATACCTGCTCCATTGTACTCAAACCAGGGCGGAAACCAAATTGGATCTCATTCAGAATCTCAGCCTCTGTGATCCAACTCTCTATATGGCCCAACAGTACCCGGACACATTTCTTGAATACAGTATCCAGTAGAGAGATGGGGCGATATGAAGAGGGCTTGGTTATGTCACCCTTTTTGAAGATAGGGAAGATGGTCACTGTCTTCCAGGATGGTGGGTAGTGCCCCAAACTCATGCAAACATTAAAGGCAAAGATCAACACATGGGCCCATTAATCAATTTGGCTCATAAAACGATCTGTCGGTGTGGCATCCGGGCCAGGCGCTCGGTTTTCGAGACTGGGCCCCTATTGCTTTTGCCCCCTCTTCCAAAGAGAAGCGTAAGGATACACCCCCAGGCTGTTTCTGCTTTCTAGCACGACCATCATCATACAAAGTCCCAAAATAGGAGCCCAAATCTGCTGCCCCCACATGAGTTCGATGTATGCCCTGTCTTCCCTTGTCAGAGGACCCACTCATTACAAATTCCCAAAAGCCCTTTGCATCATTCAGCCTGATTGCCTCCAGAAATTCTTCCCAGGCTCTAACTTCCAGACCCAGTTTCCTTTGCTCAATCATCCTGGATTAGTCAGTACGGGTTTGAGCAATGCTCCATCTGTCCATCACAGGGTGTTTTAGGGCATCTAAAAGTGTAGATTTTGCCAACCTGCAGGCCTGGTCGAACCAGCCCCGCTTCCCACCACTTGTTTGGGGACCATCGTAAAACCCCCAGAGAGGGCCTCCAGGATGGCCATAAAAAGGCACACCACTTCCCTGGGCCCAGTTGAGTTATCCATTATTCTCATGAGTGCACTTTGTTGAGCAGCCAATATATTCAAATACAAGCCAGAGCCTAGGATTCTCCTCATTTCATTCTTCTAAGAGACACTGCATCCATGTCCACAATGAGCTTGACGCTAGCTCAGCCCCCTCTACCAGGCATCTAATGATTAGAACCAATATGAAATGCTCACTATTCTCCACTCTTGGCGCTACGAAGCTCACAATGAGTTCCCATAGTTCAAAAGATAAGCAAAAATAGTCAATAATGGACTATCCCAAGTGGTTGCTAAACGTGCATTTCCCAGGGATTTCCGGATTGATGCACCCGTTCACTGCTCGAAAACCCCATTTAATGTGCCAAGCACTCAATTGGAGACCCCTGGTACAAATCCTGTTATCCTCCATATGAGGTTCCAAGACCTTTAACTATTGGTCCTCCATGGGCACGTAAAGATCTTTTGGCAGACCACAACCCCATTTAACATTAAAGTCCCCCCCAACCTCCCTGGGTTAGTCGATTCTGGGTACAATTGTCTACAAATTCCTTTAGTTTCGGCCAATTCTCCCCCTCTGCCTTATTAGGGCTATTGTAGAAGTTTAGAATCTTGAACCCTTGTATACTTTAAATAAAAGGTAGATACATTTCATTTTCAGGGCATGCTTATTTGGGATTCACTTCTCTACTGCAGAAAGCCCTTTCAAAGCCACTTCTCCCTGCTGGGAGTAGTAGATCAAATGGAAGGGGAAGAGAGTGGAAAGTGAGAGGAGTGGTGGGCAATAGAAAAGGTGAAGACGGGATGGTTGTAAAGGGAGAGCGGTTAGGGTTTAATGGAAGAGAGCAATGGATAGGTGGGTTGGTGGGGTTTATGGAAGGTGAAGGATGGAAGAGGAGAACAGACGAATTTGGAAGGCAACATAGAGACCATGCTAATTTGGGAGGGAAACAAAGTATGTGATTTTAGACGGGGTGAGCAGATACAGGGCAACAGTGAATTTCCCACATAAACAAATTGAGTGATCCTGAACAAATCACGTTTTCATCTAAACTTCGTGCGGCAGCAGACTTTCTAGGCAGGGTGAGACTTCAATACTACAACTACAACGTTAAAACAAAGACACCGACATAAACTATTTCTCCCCAATGTTCACCATTATCACCCTCATTATAGATATTAACTCAATCTTGCCCATAGGGTCGTTTGCCCTCAATCTGTCACTGAAGCCAGTGTTCAGACTTGCCCATCACACTCTAAATACATACAAAATTCAAATATTTATAATATGTATTAGATGAGGTAGGATCAGAGTGTACATTTCCAGTTTCACATCTCGTGTATCTATTAAACAGATGAGCAAAAGCATGCGCGATATATATTACACGTGATTTATTATTGCACAACAATCAAAACCAAGAGCTACTGATTTTCTGATGATTTGCACATAGTGTTGCACTAATTGTTACATGTGCAGTTTGCCATAGAGATGACCGGTATGTGCCCAAACGTATGTTTCCCATTGTACTTCACGATCTAATGATATATGAAACAAACCAAAATAATGTGTACTTGAAATACAAAGAAGAAAACACATTTCAGTGGACAACATGGCACTATCCTGACCTTGGGATTTCTCTGATGTTGTAAACAACTCAAACTTTTCTTCAAGGTTTATGTTAACCAAACCCCATGTGTCTTCCTTTTTTTTTTACTACAGCCATATATTGCTCACATTCATTTTTATGTTTTTTTCTTTATGGGAACAAACAGAGGATTAGATAATTCTATGCCACTGGCAGTACTCTGTAGCCATGTATTCTCAATTTAAATCCCACAACTCATACATGCATAAATAACTTGAAGTACACTTTAAATTAACTTTCTTTTCATCTTGATTTAAGATATTTTGAATATTTTCTTTTAAATAGTATTGTTGCGCTCACTTTAGAATCAAGAAGTATTTGTTACAATTGTTGCAATGTATTATATAGCATAATAGTCATTTTACTCCACTTTTTTTAAAATGAGGAGTAACATTTTCAATCAGATCACGTAATTTATTTAAATTAGAAACACTGTTATTGTTTTTAAATTGAATACTCCCATTTATTTATGATGGCTGTAACCCCCAACCCGTGAAGCAGTTTCCTTCCAGGCACAGCCAAATTAATTAGTACATTGAAAAACACATGCTGGCTTTTTTATATATATTCTGAACAGTTATTCGTTTTTACTCTGCTGGTTCTTGTATCAGCTAACAATTAAAATATAATGATATGTTGTGTCTCCCAGATTTGGGGAGGGGCGCAATGGATATTCTTGGCAATAACGGGAGTAAAACAGCTATACCTACTGGGTTTGTCAATTTAGTTTTTGGTTCTCCCTCCCTCTTCCTTCCTCCTCCCTTTCTCTGCCCGTCCCTGCCGCCCTCTTCACAGCCTCCTTCTCCCTCTCTTTGGCTGCCTGTCTCTCGGTATGGTTTTGACACAGCAGGGCAGGGAAAGTAGATGGTATTATGCAAGTGAAATCTGTGGGTATACCTACCAATGGAGTGGTCACTTAAATATTTGATGGCAAATATATGAGGGCCAAAATATGGTAATACATGTTTTTCTGTCATTTTCTCTCTCTCTAAAGAGCATCATCAACCCCATTTGCTGGGCTTCTCGCTTTTTCTCGCCTTAGTGTTCTAGCTGTCTCTAGCTCTCCCTCCCATTTGTATGATGTATTTTGGGTTAGCTCCTGCTTTCAGACCGTCCACATTATTCTTTCTTTCTTTATAATGTGACTCTATTTTTCAGTTTGCCATGAATTGTAGAACTGTTTCTCTAGGCGCTCCTTCCACAGCATGGATGTTCAGGATACGTTTGTGTGGGAAGCACCAGATACTAGGTATTGTGGAAAAAACAAAGCCCACACATTACATATTTTTAAGAGTAGTAAGTAACAGACACAGTTTATTACATTGCAATGCAATACCAAAACACGCAGCAAGTTTCCTTCCAACTTAGACAGCACTGAAGGTTGACAGCTACAAGGTTATGAATTCATCTTAACTGCTGGTTATTGCTCTGGGTGACCATCAAGAGCATCATGTATTTCAGTCGGTTACACCATTACTGAAGGTGAAAGACCATATGCAAATAAGTCTTGGTCGCACCTCAAACTTCCCGCAGCATCCCAAATGTTGACCTTCAAGCATGATCTTTTATAGAGAAATACTAATGAAAGGAAAACTTATCTAAAAGGATGACCTGTGGCTTTTGATGGTATTCACTCCAGGAAGGTTCCTTTCCCTACTTCAGAAGCGTGTTCCTCTAATACTATTTTGGTTTATCCATTAGTCAGTCACCATCCTTCTGTGCACCTATAGCATGCAATCCCTTGATAAGAACATTCTCAAAGTGTTCAGCCTCATCGGGAAACCTGGGGCTACTTGCCACCATCACACTACCCTGTTCATTCTGTAGACTTCCACTGTTCAACATTCTGTTTACATTCTCACTCACACAATAAGAGTGGAAATGGATAGAAAAATATAGATGAATAAAGTCGATGTATTTCTGGAATACCACTATTGTTATCACTGGTGAAGTTTTAAAGCTGACATTGTGGGGCTTTCAAAAATACCACTATAGGTACTGGTCATTCCTACCATCTAGATTTATGTACCAAAATCCATCCACAATGGTAATACCGCCATAGGAAATATAATACAATACCTCATGCACCTGCACCAAGCCATGTACTAAGGACAAATCTCTCTGTTGAAGACTGATGAGCTACTATAAGTGTGTCTCTCAGTGCAGAACATGTTAGCCACCTACCAATACTCAACCAGCATAGACAGCCAATTTTGCAAGTGACACCGGCCCAACTGTGCAGAACCATGCACAGACAACCACCGCAACATCAACAGTATCCAGGTGTGAGACCAAAACTGAGGAGATGGGATATGGCCAAGACCAATGAGAAGAAAGACCATCAGGCACAGCCAATGTACACTGTTCTATAGAATCATGCATATGCAGCTATTCTCCAGCTATTTTCCATATAGGGTAGATGAAGGTTTATAGGGGTGTTTGAAAAGGGATGAAATCATGTCTGTGAAGTAGTAGTATTTGGCAGAGTCTAGTGAAAAGGTGAGGCCATCAAGGGAATTTGTGTATGCTAGGAGTAGGATGGTAATATGTGATTCCCACCAGAGTGATAGATCAAGTCTTTTTTAAAAAAAAATTGCATATGGTTTGATAAAAACCTTTACTAAATTGTTTTCCATAAAATACATACGAATTAAAACTCATTTATGACAAAATTATTTACAGCAAACCAAAGTTAAAATATAAGTTGATCAGATTGATAGTTCAGTTTAGTAATCAATTATCTTTTACAAAAATGTTCTAGAGACTGGTTCGGGGTATAATGCCAAAAACTTTAGTTAAGTACCTAACAATTGCCATTTTGAGGGGTACTGATGTCCCATGTAAGCTTTCAAACCATAAAGCATCCAGATCAACATTCTCAGGATTGATAACAACATTTCCAAAGGCTTCAATACATTTAGGAGAAATCACCTCACAGTCTACTAGTAAATGTCTCTGCGTTTCGAGTACTAAAGGATTCTTGCAAAATCAGCAGAAGATAGATTTGTTTTCCACACCTTCTCTTATTCCTCGAATTTCACCTGTCATGAAAACATTGAAACAAAACCGCATATACTTAATGGAAAATTTTATAAGATACGTTTCCAGATTCCCCAAAAGTTTCCCATGTGACACTAAGTGATTTTATAATTTTGATGCATGTACTCTCTCAATTGTATTTATCCAATCCATATTCTGTAGGGCTGTTTTTACCTTGGGAGGGTTGAGCATCAAAGTGCAACATGAGGAGCCTATGTTATCCAGTATCTGCATACAATCGAGGTGTAAAGTAGTTAACCACAGTGATTTTGAAGTTGCATTCCCCATCATCAGGCCTATGTCTGCCATTAAGATATGTTTATTTGACCCCAACAGATCCCTATATAATGTCAGTTTTCTCCATTGTACCTCGCCGACTATTAATAATAAACCTACTTCGTACCTCAGGGCAGCTAGTTTTCGGGAGAAAGTAAATGATATTTCTCCAAATTTTCGATTCCAGATTATTAAGGAATAGCAGAGAAAAGGTTGGTAACAGTTTTAATCCATAGACAATTTTTTCGGGATAAATTTTTACTTATAAAATGTTATCAATGGAATTAACGAGTATCTACAGTATTTGTTTGCTACCTTTTTCAGCTGCGGTATTGAATTAGATACTCTATCCAGCACCCAATTCCTAGTTAGACAGATTATTTTTGTGTCAAATATAGGCTAGCCCAAATAGTGCATTGACCTAGTGCGTGTCAAATGTATTTTATTTATACTCCAATTACATTTTTGGACTATTTTTTTCTTACGTGTCAAGCAAATTATTATCGACTTTTTCTCGTTTATTGATAATCTGTTTTCTTTTGTTTATTTATCAAATGCTGAGAGTTTTCGCTGTAGTCATATAGGCGTACCGTCTATTAACAGGAAGTCATCAGTGTATGAGCACCTGTTAATCTTAATTCCCTCTATTTTAAGTGAAATTAGGGATGATTCATCCAAGAACCTGCCCGAATCCGAAACATACAGATTAAACAGTGATCAAGTCTGTTTTGAGGTGGTTCTGGATCTCAGAGGTGATCCAGGGTTGAGACTGGGATGGAAAGGTGCATACGTGTGGGCAGGATAGTGGTGGTGAAAGGGAGTCATATGTGCAAAGTGAAAGTCAGTAAAAGCACAGTAAATGGAAGATGCAATGGAAGATGCATGAATAGGAGAGAGAAACAGACGAGAGGTCCCCAAATCATCAAGGTATGCATCAAGCGAGCTTGGTCATTGCAGAGGCGATAGGAGGAGGATTCGGTGGAGGGACAGAGATGCTAAAAAGATCAATGGATATATTAGGGGGAGAGGATTTACTCGAGAGGTCAGAGTAGAAGATCGTTGTGGAAGGAAACACAAGGTCAAGAGAATTCCCACCTGAGTGAGTAGGCTGCTTGTGGAGTTGAAGGAGTGGTCTGATAAGAGCGAGCTAAGTTTAAGGTGGAGTGCCGGGGGGCTTGGGAAAGCTAATATCACCCAGCATGAAAATGGGGGTGCCAATGGGAAGTGACTAAAAGAGAAGTTTCAGTACAGAGAAGGAGGAAGAAGTTGAGATGATCATGATGTCAATTAAAAGCAAGAACAGTGAAAGAAGAAAGAAAGAAGAGTTGACTTGTGGAAAATTCAATAAAGGGAAAAGGTGTTGTCCAAGGTGAAAGGTGGCATTGGTCAGGGCCTTAGGGATAAGGAAACCCAATATGCCACCCTTCCCAGAAGGTTGAGGGGAGAAGGCGAAGGTGGGAGATACAGTGTGGAGAGCTGCTAGTGTTTTAGAATAATGACGGGAGATACAGCTAAAAGGAAAACTGAGGGTGATACAAGTTGAACTGATTAGGGATGTACGTAGGGTATTAGGCATTGGAGAGAAGCTGGTTTTGTGTTGTAGGCCAGTAGGTAGTATGAGGTTGGAAATTCTGGCATGGTTGGAATGGCTGGTTTGCTGGGTGCTGCTGCAAGGGGAAGGAACGGAGATGAGAGGGTCAGAATGAGGTGGACTGGGTTGTGGTTGAAGGCTAGAAGAGGGGGAGAATAGGACGTTCACCGAGGAACAGTCCAAAGTCAAGGTGCACGATGGAGGCAGAAGAGTGCAGAAGAAGTAGGCATGTGGAGACAGGCAACACATGCTAAACTATCTGAGAAAGCAGATGTTGGCTAATGGGAGGGGATTAGAGAGAAGGCTATGTGAGTCTGGTGATTCAATTATATTGTTTAGAATATAAAACCAAATTAAGTATTAACACTACCAGCCAGAAAATGCACTTTGACACTGTGTGCTATTAGATAAGACTTGATGGCAAACATATTCCATGCAGGGCACAGTTGCAAGAAATACCAGATTGGCAGCAGATTAAATAAAAAAAAGCTTGATTTTCATCTGCGATTAAATCTTTTTAATATTCTTAAGCGTACAATTTGAATTTCAGGGTGTTAATACATTTTCTTTTTCAGTTTGAAATGAAGAACGACCATGGCAGTTCTTAGCTGTCGACTGGTATTTGAGAAAGCAGTAAGTCAAGTTGTGGTGTGAGTTTTGGCATAGTTCAATTCAAAACCTGTGGTACCTCTGAAAACCTCTTCTGGACAGGATAAGAGGGCCCATATGTGCACATGAGGATGGGAGAGAGGATGCCAACATATTGATTGCATATTGATTGCTACTGTTTTAGCTGTATTTTCATGAATGGCTTTATATTGTTTTTGCATCATTGCCCATAGCGGTCATGGGCTTTTTAAGAGTTTTTTTAAGACCTTTGATTTAATTGGTGTATAGTGGCTGGAATAACATCACTTAACTACTGGCTCAGCTGTCCTGTGAGTACACTGTATTTCTACGGTGCCATATTTTACATGCTATACACATTGCTGACAGATTGCAAGATTTAGATATTGAGAATGAAATACCTCAAAGAACTCCAATATATCACACATTGCACACAGAAACTTTTGAAATGGTCAAGTCACTCTTCAAACAATCATCCATCCCTACTCTGCACATTCCACCTCAGTATGCATCTCTCTTAACTCCCTTTTGGACTGATTCCACAAACAAAATACAAATACACAATCTCAGACAAGCTCCTCCTTATGCAGTCTGGATTTTGCCTTGTACCTCCATAGCTTCGAATACATGGGATACATGTCACCCCATCGACTTAGACGCCAACATCACCTTGACAGATAAAACAAAACCAGCACACTTTATGGATGGAGCATACCTACCTTAAGTCAAATAAAACTGCATCAGCCTCTGGCTCCACACTGGTTCACCATCATCTCCTGTCTCTGGCAAGGAACCATTCCCCCAGATTCAAAACAGGACCAATGTCCTCCCTCCCTTTTTAAAGAAACCATCTGTCCACCCCACACTCCCTGAAAACTACCATCCCATCCCTGTCCTGTCATAGCGCACCAGAATCGCAGAAGGCTTTGTCACAAGCTAACTTCAATGACACATCATCACAAAAGACCTCCTCAAACTCTTCCAATCATACTTTTGATCCAGCCACAACACAGAGACTGCATCACATTACATTCTAGATGACCCCCACAACAACTATGACAAAGGGTGCAAAGCTCTCATCATTCTTCTGAACCTCCCCACAGACTTCGACACCATTGACAACACCATTCTCATAAACATATGATCCCAGAGGATGAAACTCTCAGGCACTGTTCTCAACCCCATACTTGAAAGGGGTGGGGTTTGCAACTGGCCCTCCTCCTTCCTTGCTGACAGGTCTAACTTTGTGTCTATAGCCTCATCGATCCAACATCACCCCAGTAAAGTACTGAGCTACACAATGATCTTCCCTATGTCCGCTCCTCATCCACCTATTTCAACCTATATGTTGAATTCCTTGAACAAACAGTTAGCAATCACAACTCCTGCTGTCACCAATATGCAGAAAACACGCAAATGAACCTTTAAATCTCCTACCCTTCACATCTCCACACCATCAAAAGCTGTCTCTACACCTTCGTCACCTGGATGGCTAACCACTTTTTCAAAGTAAACCCATCCAAAAAGGAATACTTCCTTATCTCACTGACCCAAAGCAAAAACCCAACCACAAACAAGACCCCCTTGGATCAGCAAAATCACCACAGACAACGCACACATATTCCTCTTAACAACTGTCAAATCCCTAGACTTCACAGTTGACCTTTGCCTATCCTGTGCACACAACATACCTGCTGTAACCCAACAAAGCTCCACAATAAACTGACACTAGAGGGCAGTTTAACAACCCAGGTGAGCAACCCATCTAAAACAGTGCTTCTGGATCTAGTGGTTTGAGAAGAGTCAGAGTCATGCCAACAGTCTAAAATAATTACTATTTATTAGTATGCACAACATCCTTACATTTAATTTCATATGTTTTAAAACGACAAACAGGAAAGGGATCTACGGCAATACATGACAGTTGAACTAGTAAAGTGCTGATTCCTCACAGTGTACTATGATCAGCTGCACATCACTGTTTAGTCTTTCAAAATCAAATATGTTCTTTCATACAATTCCCACAACATACTCCCTACATGTTTCATTCCTCTCTCTACAATTAAAATAGTGCCCACAGGAATTTCTTGAGAGGATTTCCATCCCCTGCTTTCCTTACGATAACTGTCGGGATATTATTTCTCAATGCAGCTATACCCAACAAAACTTCCACTCAATAAACATAGGTGTGGTCAATCTTAGCAAACCCTGTGTTCTCTTCTGAAAGAACAGAAACATGGGTATATATTACCATGTATTCACTTTTTTTTTAAATGTAAATTTCGAGCTACTATTCCCTTTTCAGGAAAACAATGTAAACTATTGTTCCTTTTCAATTTTCAGTTTTAAGTTGCTATTAACTTTGGCATGTGGGCGTTTCTCCACCTCCATTCAACCATTACTCAACCTTTCTTTATTTGGACTAATCATTATTTCCTTAGTTGTATCTTGAGGTATTACTAGTGTGTTTTTAACTCCCTAGTATTCTTAACTATGTTATTGTATAGGTCTTCACATGGGTCCCTCATTTCTTTCCCTTTCTCTACAGGTCTATCGAGCAGAGCTCAAGGCCATTTTTAAAGAAACTCTGCCTTCATCTTGGTGTGTCAGGGACAGTTTGTCATGTGCTGAATCATCGTTACCTTCTTTAGTGCAGCATAATACTAACTTTGAACCTGTAAGGCGAGGAATGATATTTGCTCTACTATTTACCTTATTCTGATTCTTGCTACACAACAAATACATCACTGTCAGTGTTTTGAGACACTACTTAAATCTTACCAGACGCTATCTTATATCAGTGTTAAGGCTCATTCTTCATTCAAAGATGGTTAAATAGAGTGCTTTGGTGCAGTGTGATCTCGTAACTCAATCTATGGTACAAAGGATCATATATACTGCATTTTTTTCATTTTGTTTGGTTGCTATGCGCACAAATGTCTGGACCATATTCTCTACAGTTTTTTCTTTTTTTTAAATGTTCCAAAAAGTTGGCAGTATATGTATTCAGTATCCCAATTTAGGGCCTAATTCACAGAAGTGTTTTATAATGGCGCAATCCCATAGGAAAACGTTCTGTGAATCAGGCCCTTAGACTCTTACCAGGCCTCCACCTTATGGCAGCATCATCACCCATTTCCCACTCTAATTTTTCAGCAGTATTTCTTTATTAACTGTCTTGTCCCTTTTTTAGTTTTCACCACGTAGCTGTATAAGTCTACACCAAAAAAACACACCGGACCTCACATCAAAGCACTACTCGAGTGGGTGTATCACAACCCTCTTTCTCACTATTCTCTATCTTGATAGTGTTAGGTGTTGCAGTGCATACTTACCAGCTTTCTTTTGGTAAGTTCTCCCCAGCTTTCAATCTCTCTGTTCTGTGCACCGTCCTCTGCATTCATCAAACTCCTCTTTTAGTTTAACTAGCGTATGAAGATTAGCAGACGCTGCTGATTGCATGGTTTGATACAACGTGGCCTCACTATGAATGAAGTCACCAGTACTTTTTCTATGTTTAACAAACTCAAAGAAACACTGATGGGTTTCTACCAGACGTCGGCGCCCAAACAATCATATCATACTAGTTAAGGTAATAATCAGAATAGCATATAAAACAACTTTTATCTTTATGTGCACAGCCAAGACCCTTCAAGCTGTATTCATAGAGAAATATATTGTGCATTCGAAAACAGCTTAGTATGAGTTTATCGGAAGACCAGCATTTTTACTTCTTTTTTAAACAATGATCTATGCTCAGCTTGAAGAATGCTCATGGAGATTACAATTCCATCCATTTCATTTGTTCATTTAAACCTCGTCTGACACTTTTTGCCAAATAGATCAACTGTTGTTCTTTTTCTAGCATTTCCTTTTGTCATTGTTCACATAATGTCATGCTTTTAGTTGGAATAGAACTGTCCATTTAATGCGTTCTGCTGTATGTATGAAATCAATCCAATGGGCTACTAAGGGAGCATTCTAAATATAGTTTTTAATACAACTTTTGAGTTCTGTTATACTCATTTTGATTTTCCTCTCAGTTTTCCCTGCCTTGAGTTTTTTACAAGGGCACCAGATGACATAGATGACAATTTTCGAATAACAATTAGTAAAACTGGTCTGTCTCCACACATTTGTTAACCCAATATCGACTCCTAAACACTTTGTTGTTTGAGGGCAGCAGGAGCACTTCCCACATGGGTAATGGCCCACTATTGGCTGGATGCCCCATATTTCAGTCAGTGTTTTCTGTCCTGATGTCTTCAAGCTGAAGTCACTGCATGTGACCTGATCCTTTAAATACTGAAGCCGTTCACAAAGACCAATTTCTCCTCTTCCTTTTTGGTTGACCACATCTCTTTGTATTCCAGCAGGGACTCTCGGTTATTGTTGTTTGCCCTTTTTAGTTGTTTTGCTGTTAATTCTTTGGGGTAACCCCTACTGTGTAAACTATCTCTAAGTTCACTTGCTTCTCACTTGAAGTCATTTCTCCAAGAGCTGTTCCTTTTCAAATGTCAACATTGTCCTAATGTCATGTTGTCTCTCAAATGACATGGATGAAACTGCTGTAATGTAACAAGTCATGTCGGTCAGTAGGCTTGTGTATGGTTTTACAAAAAGTACTTCCCTTTCTTCATCAACCGGAATTGTGATATCTAGGAAGTTAAGGTTTTTCTTACCAAAATTGTAGGTACATTTTAAGTACCTATTCTGCAGATTGATCCAATCAAAGAACTTTCTGGCCTCAATTTCATTTCCTTTCCACACAATCGGAATGTCATCCATATAGCGTCTCCAGTGCTGCATGTGTTTTTTTAAAGGGTTTCTATCACTGTAGAAATGCCTCCATGTATAGATTGGCTACACTGAGTGCCAAGGTTAACCCAAGTTGAGTGCATCACACAAGTATACCTGCTATGCAATATAAGACACATGCCTCCCCTGGCTACTTCCACATGACAGTCCTAGCACTAGTTCTGTCCAATCTCACCTACAGAAGCGCTATCCCAATTGGACTCCACAGCAGCACCCTTCACCCTTGCAAGCCAAACAGAATGCAACTGCAAGACTCATTCTGCCTTTGCCCAAACACTTGCATATTAACTTATCTCTCTTCCACTCCACTAACTCACCATAACCTACAGAATTGCTTTTAAAGGACTCTGAATTGTTTGAAAAAAAACAATCTACCTAAAAATGCCATGCTACCTTCACAACAATGTAAACCCATCACACACGCATCCATCCAAAATCCTCTATGCATTTAACTCTGCAAACTAGTCTCCACACACGAACAATCATTGATCCACTGGGCACCAAGAGACTGGAATGCCCTAAAACTCCACACATGTATCAAACCCTCCATCATCACTTCCCTTACACCTAAACCAGCCAAATTACCTCACCTGCCATCCCCTGTCTATGCTAATTTTCCTATCCAGTCCTGAAAATATTGTAACATCTTTTTGTCCTCCTACCTTTTGAACTTTGGAAGACACTAATTGTTCTGACAACAAGTAAGTCGGACAGTTCTCAGGAGTATAGGGTTCCATTGGCATAAAGTGGAACGATCCAATTCTCTCTGGAGCCTTGCATCGGGTATAGTCTATTCTCTGCCAAAAAACATGTCACAGTCCCAGTAGGCCATACTGATTCCCAGATAAGGCATGCCATAATGGTTAACTTACTGAGACACTTCACAAACAAGGAGTTCATAGGGTAAAAGCCAGTAGAATTACAACAGATCACAATCTGTCTATGACGTATATCAGTGGTAGCCTGTAACATGATGACAAGGGGGAATATGGGTCCTAATCAAGCCATATTGTTAAGAACTAGAGATTTGATGGAGAATTCAAGACCATTTGTATGCAATAATAACTCAAACTACTCAATACCCTCTGGCACAACATTGTCTCAAGGAACACAGTGGAGACGATGTGAAGAACATTCGCTTTTCATGAATAAGGAGGCTTGGGAGAGTACAAAGATGCAACAATAGAGAACTGAATATGAGAAAATAGAGCCACAATACATTTTATATCTGAAAGCGATCAAAGATGGTCTCAATCAGGATAATGAACTGAAAGTATTTTTAACGTAACCTGTTGAGAGTGTAAAGCAAGTCCCAAATCCAATAATAAAACTCAATACAAAGAGCCAAAAAGGAATGCAAAAAGGAATGCACGAGATGTGAGAAAATCAAAAGTGTATTACACTCACACAGCCTAGGCTGGGGAATTATAAAAAAGACATTCAAAATGGCTACAGAAAATGGCTTTATTTATGGTAAATATCAGGAAAGAAATTACAACAAATGTTACTGATTTTTCACAAATCCCCAAACTGTGATTGGGCATCGTCATTTGTACTATAAGTGAATCTATATATTACCTTGCCCTATTGGCTTATCCTACACTCGTGACCATAACAAGAAATCAGTTTATTAATTAATTGACACTAAGATCATTTTCCTTCCAATGATGATGATTTGATGCTACCTGCTATCATTTTGTATCTTCTATACTCCTAGAATAGTTGATTAGCCATTCCAGAAGGAGTATTTGTGGAGTGAGTAATTTAATGAGATGTGACAGTGTGACAATGAAATAACAACTGTTACATTCTCTTCCCAAATATCTTCATTCAATGCACTAACAACAAACTCTCTCATTCAGTGCATTTAACTGAAATGTGTGTGCCAACTCTGGTCACTGATATGCATCGCTGGTCCCCATCATCCAACACTTAACAAGTAGCTGCATCTCCTGATGTTTTATTTTGCTCAGCCCAAAACTTTGTAGTATCTTGGTCTATCCACAGATTACCCTTGAATGTCGTTGTCAGTAGTTTTCAATATCTTGTGTTTTATTTCTCCCCCATGGGACAGAAATGTTACTTGAAACCAGATCTTTTGGGATAATATTAGAATGTATGCCTTGTTGAAGTCTGGGACTTTCTGTCCCTTCTTGCACCACTAGTGTAGCATCTGAAGGTGTTTTTGAAGGGAGCTGGTGTTGAGAGTTTGGTGTTGGCCATGGACATAGTTTGACTTGTTGTTGCCCTGGGTAGACTCTGACCATTTGTGAGTCTGGTTACCTGGGTGTCGTCAGCAGAGCTGCAGATGTAGTGGTGTCCTCCTCTGTGTGTATATTGTGGACATATGACCTACCTTGCTTGGCTTGCCCATAGCTACTGATGGAAATGCAATGCTGTCTTTAAAGGGCTGGATGTGGTTCCTCATGACATGCTGGTCTGGTCAAAGAGGTTTGTCCCCTGTCTTTCTGTATGTTCTGGGGCACATGCACCCCATTAGGATTGATTGAAATGATATTTAGGTATTCATAGCTGCTATTCTCAATGCACATGGATGGGCATTGTGAGGTGCCATTAACTAGACAAGTTTGGCGCTGCCAAAGGTATGGAGATGAGCCACAGCAGTGGTCAAGTGTTGACATATGCAGGGACATTATGTAATGGGTGGATCCCATTGCTGATTTGCAGGTGCTGTGCCTTCAATAAGGTAAGGTATGGCTTCAATGGTGTCGAATGACAAGGGTTCTCAACCATTTAAAGATCCTTGAAGGTTGTCCCTGTTGGCTTGAGACATGGCTTCATCGTGACAAATGCAGAGTTTTGGGGTAGGGCAATGTTAGCATGTGTACCAAGAGACATGCTCTCTCTGCTAACCATCAGTGGAATGCTGCATATCGCATAATTGGTTTGTGAAGTGCAGTGTTGGTCATCCCTAGTATTGTTGGCACACGTCCTGGCATCAGCAGATTGTTAATGACTGATGCGTGTGTTTTTCCAGGAAGATTTGGAATTGGATGAAGTACATCTTGGGCTGTACCTGGACTTTTAGTAGCACCATGCAGTCAGCAAGAAAGTGTTTTGATTTTTTTGCTAGCATATGTTCATCTATATGTATTACTATCATTGTTCTGTATGGGTCGTGCCCTTGTGTAGGGAACAATGTGTTTGTAATTTCTGTATGAACTCATAGATTTTTATAGGTCATTTCGGATTCGGAGAGTGGCCATCTGCACATGTTAGTGTGATTGGCCCATTAATTATGGAAACTTTCCCTGTAGCTTTTCAATGGATTTCCCCCTAAAATTCCCTTCCTGGGTTTTGTTGCAATGAATCAGATGATCACCTTAACTCTGTATTAGCTATGTGTTTCACTCAATTTCAAGGGTTTTGTTGTGCTATATCTTCTTCAGAGCTTATCAGCCAGGGACTTTGGATGTAGTCACTGTTTATGTTGCACCAATTACTGAAAGGACAGAGACGAACTGTCCATGGCCTAAATCCCCCTGCCTAATAACTTAGCAAGTCCCAACGGCCATGCCCTTTGACAATGGCATTGGCCCCAACCATCAGCTACATTGCAAAAAGTAGGTAAAAGACAATTGAACACTGGCTATGGCCAATGGCCACGTTGTTAAGCCTTAAAAAAAGAGCATAGACCATTTGCCCATGCTTAATTCCGTGGCCCATATCCCTCTGCCTAGTAACTAACAAGATCTCACAGGTAATGGCCTTTGGCCATAGCTAGTAGCCATGGCTGAAGTCTGTGCCCACTATCCACATTGCAAAAATTAGTCAAAGAGTCAGTGGGACACTGACCGGTGTCCCCACCCTTCGGGTGTTCCCATGCTCCTCGTTTCGCAAAATAGGCTAAAAGGCCATGGCCATGGGCTAAGGGCAGGCCTACAGCAAAGTCTCCTACCCATCTAACTATTTTGGATGCTGTCCCTCTTGCACAAAGTGTTCATGCAGGTGTGAAACACATGTATTCATATGAAATCTACCTGTTTTTATCACCTGATAAAAACATGAAGATTGCATAGGAATCCACAGTAAATGCTGTCTACAAGCAGCATTTACCTTTTTGAAGAACTGGAAAGTAAAAATGAACAGAAAAGACCATTTATTTATTTATTTATATATTTATTTATATTTATATAGCTCGCAAGCAGCCCAAGGGCACTGAGGTGCTGTTACTTGCAAGAACTTAGTTACAGAGGTACGGGCATGGTAGCGGTCGTTGATACATTATGAATACTACAGAACTACTACACAATTGACAACTGGTTTTGCTCTTTACTTTGAAACTCTGTTTTGCAAATATTTACAATTGCAAACAGGGGCTGCAAGAGTGTGCAAAAACGAATGTTGATGGACCCATGCATGCAGTGAAATGTTTTAACAAAATTACCCGTTTGTTGTTTTGGCATACTTTAAAACATAATATATCTGTATTTATTACAAATGTTTAAAAATTATCACTTTGAAGTGGTACAGGATTATTACAGTAGGTAAAATAACTTGAATCATTTAACTTGAATAAGAATACATTAACTACAGAATGCTGGTGGAGATATTGAGCCTATTGGTCTCGGGAGGATATCTCAGGAGCAACGCACTCGTCTTGGAGGCAAGATGCCGCGGAGCAACACAGGTTGGATCCTCATGTCCGTGCTTAGAAACCTCTGGGTATTAAGCGTGTTATAAATAACCAATTACATATCACATATAGTAGCAGGCCTTCGCTATTCATTGAATCGACTCTGAAGAAATGTAGGCCAAAATTGAATTCCACACTGTGATTTGCCAAGGTTAACCCACATGAAGACCGGGCTATGTAATAATCCCCAACTACATCTGATGTGATAAATTTCAAGAAATCAGCAACAGTGGGATTGATAGAAATGGAAGGCTAATTAACAGATTAACTCCAGTTTGCTTTTCACATAAACGGTCTAAAGAAGCACTTTTGAGGTATTTGGTGTCAGGAGTCATGCACCCAGTGTTGAACTGCTCATGCCCCTGAGGCATCTATGGATGACCATTCCAATGGTGATTTGGGCAGCCACCCATGTAGCATACAATGAGTACCAGGCAACAATGTGGTCACACTGTCATGGATGTCATGTTGTCACTGAAGACACACCATCACACATGCACAGATGTCAGGCCACCCAGAATCTTCCAGAAAACTAACACGTGTTCCGATCCTATCACCTTTACACAGAGTTTAGCGCAGTGAGCCCGGATGTCTTAGTTGAAAAAGTTTTCTTTAGTTTCCTGCACAAACATTGAGCCTTGTTTGCTGCACATTCCATGCTTGCTAACCCTCACGTTCCCCATTGCAAAACCAGCTTTAATTCTGCCATTTGCTCTCCAAGCAGCATTTCAGATACTGTATCTGCAGTCACATTTACATCCCAGTGTGCACCCTAATTTTGCAATAAATGCTATGGACTCAGTGGTCACACTCCAAACACATATTAGTATATTACATGTTGGGAGTTAGTAGTTAATCATGTTAGGCATTAGAATACAGTCCCTACACTCCCTGAAAGTGTGCACTGCCCTTACAGGGTGAATCCCAAGTTACCCCTCCACTCTCGTTTGTATGAATTCTCACTGCTTTCTCATATTAGTGTCCCCAACACACCCTAACATATCTCTTCTGCAAGAGTCTAATTTATGATTCCTGGCCAAGTTGAAATTTACACCATTCCACGTTCTCCTTCTCTCCTCAAATCTCTGACGTCTCTAAGAAGTCACACTACCAGCTGCACCTCATCAGAGGTATTCTTCCTTTCCTCTCCTTCCCCCAGAAGCTCACTGTCTCCAGAGCTCTGGTTCTCTCTAGGCTGGACTACTGCAACAGCTTCTTTGTAAATCTGTCTGCTTCTACTCTAGTCCTCCTTCATCCCCAGGGTCCAAATGGACCCAGTCCTGGCGCCTCTGGCACCAGCTTCATGTAAAAGTGTGCCTAGGGCATGTGCAGCAAGGCCTGGCGTGGCCATAGAACAACATTGGAAGGCATGTGCAGGAGCCCCTGGGAGGGGCAAGGTGCAGCCACTAGGCGGGGCTAAAGGGAGGGGCTTTTGCAGCGTAACGATAACCGCTGTTCTTATCTGCGCACCCACTTGATTCCAGCTGCTTCATCTCTGAAGACATTTTACCAGATTCCAGCATCTCCACAGCTGAGGGAGCTTCTTAACTGTTTCCAGCCGCTCCATCTCTGTATGCACCTCGTACCTGATCCCAGCTACTCCATCGATGTGTGCGCCTCTTACCTGCTTCCAGCTACTCCATCGCAGCGTGCCCCGCTACCTGATTCCAGCTACTCTATCGCTGTGTGCGCATCTTACCGGAATCCAGCTACTCCATCACTGTGAGTGCTTCTTACTTGAATCCAGCTACTCCTTTGCTGTGCGCGCCTCTTACCTGAATCCAGCTACTCCATGGCCGAAGGCGCTCCTACCTGCTCCCTGCCGCTCGATCACTGGGCGCGCCTCTTACCTGCATCCCATAACTAACGGATTTGGACCCTTCTTCTCACCTGATCTGGGCGTCCAGCTACCCAGAGCTCCACTTCATTCCTTTTCTTCACAACGTCTTCATCCTGCAACCGCGGACCTGCATCGAGCATCCAGACTTCGTTTTTCACTGTCGGCCTTCTCCTGCAAGAGAAAAGAGAGAACAACATGTTAGAATTCATAACAATAACGAACGCTTGGCCGCCATACCAGTGCCTTCAGTTCCATTATAAAGGCCAATTTACCAGTTCCATCAGGCTCAAAGAACTCCCCGGATTCGCTCCACAACTCCGATCTGCTTCTTCATACCTATTGGGATGAGATTAGACATTGCAAGAATTATTGATGAACAAGACAAACGGGGTCATTACGACCCTGGCGCTAAGTGGTTAACAGCACTGTAAAAGGCTGCAGCGCCGTTAACCACTCAGCACCTTACTACGAGGTCCCTTTGCAGGACCCGACCTGAACGGCTGGTCTGGACCAGCCGTTAAAGTAGGGACCTGCAAAGGGACCTCGCAGGCAATTAAGGTACCGCAATTTGCGGTAACGTAATTGCCGCCTTCCCCATTCCCATTGAGCCCTATGGGGCAAAAATGTGAATGGGGAAGGGCCATAGGGAAATGGGGAAATACTGCCCCGCCAACCTTGGAATGGGGCGGTATTTCCCCATTTCACCATGGCAAACTCGTTACAACACCGGCACCAACCATGGTGCTAATAGCACCATGGTTTAGCGCCAAAGCTGTAATGAGGGCCAAAGACATTATAATAAACGAACTATAATCACAACCAAAAGACTTACCCTCTAAGTGGATTGGTCGCAGCCGGTCTGGATCAACACTTTCACGGACCAGGGAAGCAACTCGGTCCACTCTACGCGCCGCTGCTATGATAAGCAGGACGGATAGCTCAAAATTACAACACAACAGGTGAGCTTGCTTGGGAAAACGCTTGCACACTTCATTTTGGCACGAGAGGGTTGAGGGAAGTCACAACACCCCCACACCATTCTCATTAGCTCTCATATTCTCTCAGGGGCAACACCAGCATCCAGAACAGCAGGCTCTGCAGCAACTGGGAGAGGGAGGTGATCCAAAGGAGCCAGGTCGAGGGAGGGCTCCAACCGTGCCCCAACACCCCTGCAGAGACCATGTGAGCGTAACAATAGGGGAGATGTTAGTGCTCACCACCCAGGACTGCAATCACCCAAGAAGGGCCCTCCCCAAGATCTTAAATATAGATTCTAAAAGAAAGATTGGTTTGTATGATGCTAGTAGTGCACATGCCCCCTTCTTATAAATTGGATGAATCACTGCACTGGACCAGGAAGCAGGGCGGGCACCTCCCGGAAAAACAACGTTAAACCCTGGTGCCAAAATAGGGGCCCACAGATCTGGTTCTTCCAAAAACAAGTCTGCAGGAACATTATCCAGTCCTAGAGTTTTTTTCCTACCTTGACACTTGATAGCTATCACAATTTCCTCAACAGTGAAAATAATGTTGTCCTCCATTGTGCATCATCACTGTTTATGATCCAAAACATGGGGCCAGTCAGTAGTCCCACCTCCCAGACCATTACCTTATAAAGAGTAGTAATGGGCTAACCAGTCCTGGTCAGAAACTGTCAGAGAAGAGCCACCAAGCTTGCTTGAATGTATAAAAGGGCCCATTATTAACAATGTCCCAGAATATTTAACCCATTTCTTCCAGGACTCTGTTTCAATTTCATGCTTTCTATGAGCTATGGCTTTCTTATAAATAGTTTGGGCTGTAATAATGTCACACATGGTAGACAAGGTATTCTTCAAAGTTATCAACCGTTTTACACACTCTGCGTTGAACCACCTAGGATGAGGACTGCTATTCCTTCTATCCAAACTTAAAGTAAATGAGGGCGAAAGGTTAGTCATAAGTAGCAAAAAGTCAGATCAGACGTGACTCTGATTTAAGTTACCAGAAAAAAGATGATAAAAAACTGCCAATTATTTAAAACAATATCCCTCTGTAGGCTCACACAGTCCACCGATTGCCACCAGGGCCACATTAGACAGACCTGGGAAAAAAGACATACCCTGAAGTTCAAACTCCATTTGAATAGGAAAATGATCACTACATATATCGTCCAGCACCCTGAACACAATAACACTATCCCAGAATGTTACTGGGACACAAACATAATCAATTGTAGAGCGACCCAAGGTTGAGAAAAAAGTAAAGGGGGGGGGGGGATGCCAGCCAGATCATCTTCAATGGGGTCAAACAAAGTCACACCTAGCCCACTCCCCAGTTTGATATTACAGTCCCCCCAAAATAAATAATTTGCAGCCACCCAACTGGCCAAACTCTCCATCACGGTGGCTAAAATAGAAAGACTGTTCTTACCAAATTGGACATGGGGGCTATTATAAAAATTGATCACCAAAATATCATGGCCACCCAACCTGTGGATTCTTATTGCCTGCAAAAAAGGGTAGGAAAGCTCCACCTGGAAAGATTCACTCACATAACGGGACATGACCAACCCTCCATGGCAACGCCCCCTCGAACATCTCTGTGGTGGGACATAGAAAGTCATAAACCAATGCACAGCCACATCAGCCAAAGCCTAGGACTCCTGTATTAAAATAATATCGGACCCTTTAAAAAGTGGCAGAGACTCAGGGTAATCTAATCTAAACCTAATACCCGCCACATTCTAGGACACACACACCAACACTCAACCAGGCTTCAAGCGAGGGGATTGCACACACGAAGCATCAGAAAAAGGAGGAGCCATGACCATAAAGCACTCACTTGGGCCCTCAACTTGCTTCATGGGAGGGGCCTGAAAGGCAAAGGTATACACCGTATTCTGGGCCTGTTGTAAGAGTTGAAAAGAAGCTGGAGAAAGCTGCCTCATCCTCTGTTCCAATTCAAATCTGGTTCAGTCAATGATAGGATGATTGGGATTAATGAATGTCTCAGAATTGCTACCAGGCCCAAGAATACAGAAACCCATAGCAGGATGCTTAGAAAAAGAACCTTCCTTGGCTCCCCCACCTCCTGCTAATCTTACCAAGAATCATGGACATGACAGAGCTCAGCCTTGACATCTTCAAAATCCTCAGTCCCCTTAGAAGCCAACATATTGTGACAATACAAAATACACTTGCGGAAACCGCAATTGACAAAAGAAAAATGAGCATTACACCCCTTTCAGAACATACATCCAGACACCATTTGAGCAATGGGGAACAAGTGGAGAGAGATATCATTGACCCCCAACACTTCTGACAGGGTCCATGCTAATAGTCTTTGGTAGGCATTTTTATTTCCATGAGTCAGGGTCTTAAAATAACAAATCAGATTTAGGTCATGCCAGCCCCCAAGGGAACCGTCATTTACAGTTCCTTCTCCCATAGCCTTGTATTTGGTATCCTCAGATGCCTGGGGGACAACATAGGTTGAAGTATCATTCCACAAAGACCTTGGACCGTTCCACTGTCCCTAAGTCAGATTTGACAACAGCTGGAACTGGGCCTAGAGAACATGGGGGCCCATTATGAGGCTCCATCAAGCCATCAAACTGCCTCCTCATAGGCCTTGGGCCAAAGATGACATAGCCATCCCAGCACATGCTGTACGATCCTTACCAGCCTTTATAGGGGTGCATGTCAATCCAGAACCTGTAGCTGCCCAAGATGCCTTGGGGGTAGAAACCTGGTCAAAGCACGCCTTTGCAGCATTCAAAGCTTCAAGAGCTCTAGGTGCTGTTGCCGCAAAGTCAGACAAGGATTTCACCAGCATATTGATCACCCCCACACGGGAGTCCCGTCTTCGGCATCTCTTTCACACTGGTCGGTAAACAGCCTAAATGCCTCCCTCAGTTCCATAAAAGCTGTAAGAAGACTGTTAAAATGTTAAGCACAAAAAGAAATATGACCAGCACTTAGGGCACAACAGGGTCTTGGCGGCTCACTTAGCAGCTCACTTAGTGGCCGAGACATTGGTCGCCGACAGCTCAGAGACCCCAGTATTCAAAGGAATGGAGGGCAAGGGCCAATAACTAGCCTGTGAGTGTTTGAATAAAGTATTGCATTGTTCCCTTATAACCGATGGACCACATGGAAGTTCACTAAACGGCTGCTCCCATGCATACCAGCATGGCCAATACTGTTAGCCAGGCAGCCTTGCATACTTGGCCTGCTTAGCGGGCTATCTTGTCAGAGGGAACTATGACCCTGGTACTCCCAGAACCCACCAAGCTAGAAGAATCTGCATCAGCAACATAAATGAAGGCCCTGGGGCTCCCCCTGGCCTTCTTCCAACACATTGGGGGTCATTCGGACCTCGGCAATAAGGGGTTAACGGCACCAGTAAAGGTGCGGGAACCATCAACCCCTTACCACCCTATTACGAGGTCTCCTTGCGGCACCCGGTATGGATGCCTGGTAAAACCAGGAGTCCTTAGTGACTCCCCCGAGGAGACCAGCATGCTAACAATGGGCCCGTTATTAATGCGGGCTCGAATGGGAATGGGGATGTACCGGGTCCGGGTTCCTTGAATGAGGAATTACCGGGTCCTCCAATGTTGGAATGGCCCGGTAATTCCTCATTCAAGGAACCCAGACCCGGTACCTGATAAGGGGGTAGCCATGTTGCTATTAGCGGCATGGTTACCTCATACCGTGTAATGACCCCCATTGTCCTCAGAGCCAAGCAGCCCATGCAAGCAGTTCTCAGCATAATAGCGATCCATAGAATGTTCTAATACCTCCAGCGAGGCTCTAGATGAGAGAGAGATCAACAACAGGGCATAGGGAGTCAACGGCACGCCTTTAAGTTGCAGGACTATCAATTGCAAGCCTTTACCATGAGAGCTCACAAAGACCACTGCAGGTAGTTCCCATGCCTGGAGTAAAGGGTGGAGTAGTAAAATCAGAAACCCTAACATCCAAAACAGCTTCCAAATTACACAGCACTGATCCTGGAGCTTTAGGTACTGCATGAGGGACTACACCCAACTGCCCCAGTGTACACTCTTCCATGACAACCAAGGCAGCTATTCTTCAGCAAATGCCACCTCCAGACAACTTGAACCCCTTAGGTCTGGATCACACCTTGCCGGCCAGAGCACCGCCACAGAGATCACTGGATACCTCAGCCAAGATTTACTTCTGTTTCCAGATCTTTCATTAGTGGTAGGTCCGAGTGACGAGATCCCAGAAACATCAGGGACCACTAAGGAAGGTCCTGCGGCTCACTGAGAACCAGCCAGTCAATAGTAGTCTGCCTAGGCAAATTGCAAAAATGTGAAGCCTTGCAGCCCAGAGTGCTGACTTCGGTGCCCCCTTCTTGGGGGCCTTGCGAGTATGAAGTTTGGCCACCATGAGCACTCACTCCTGTCAGGTTTTGTCAAGTGTTGTCAAAAGTGCTAAAGTATACTAAATGGTATACAATGTGGAGATGAGAATAGAAAAATACCTCACCTCAAAAAAAAGGACAGCACCTTCAGCAAAGCTGCTTCCAAAAAGCTTGGGAAACACTAGCTTGTATAGCTCATATAGCAGAGTACACATACGAATACTTAGCCATCACAATTCTTGGGCAAAAAGACCTTTTGGGGTAGTAAAAATCAAACAAAAAACAAGATGTGGGCTGTAACCAACCCACCACTTCAATTAACTTGTAGGATTTGTCAAGCCGCAGCTTAGTGCTAAACCTTAACAATAAACCTTAGCAATAAGCTGCAGCACACAGGCACCCTAAACTCACTCCTCACTCCTCCTAAACATATGACTATAACCAGTGGTCGAAGTGTAGGAAAAGAAGTAGTGGAACTATGTTCCCTACTGGCCTGCACCGCTCCCCACAAACTCCATCACCACGCCCCCTCCCATGAACAATACAAACCCCAAAACACATGCACCTGCTGTTTAAGGGCACGTCCAGTGCAGTGCACTCCTATGCACAATACAAACCCCAAAACACATGCACCTGCTGTTTAAGGGCATGTCCAGTGCAGTGCACTGAAAGTGCAAGTTTAAACTTCTTCCTCCACTTTTATTTTAAAATGAAACAGTTCCGGAACGGTGTCCTTTTAAAATAAAAGTATAGGAATGGTAAAACGTAACTAAAAGAAGTAGAGGAGCACCGCTCCCGACCGCTCCCGCCCTCTTCGACCACTGACTGCAACTCATCTTTCACAGCTAACAACATAACTGAATATGTTGCTACAAACATTTCCAAAATAAGAGACTCTTTCAAAATTAGAGACTTCTCATGTCCTTACTCACACTCCCTCCTCTTACATTCAATCCAGCAACAATCATCCGTTGTCCAAAAAAGCATGGAGCTACCCGAACCTGCTGGCTAATTTCACCCTGTGTCTCTCATTCCACACTACTGTAAAGTACTCAAAATGTTGTGTTCAACTGTTTTACACATTACTTGGATATCAACAACCTTCAAGAACCCTACAAGTAGGCTTGCACTTTAGTTACTCCACAGAAACTGCTCAGAAACGTAATTGCCTCGGCTAAGCACTCCAACCTATCCTAATTTACCTGGACCTGTCAGCTGCCTTTGACACTGTTGATCACTCTGATCTCCTTAACACACTCTCTTTTCATGGGATTCACAATCAAGCCCTTGCTTGGATTGAATCCTACCTGGCACCCCACCAATTCTCTGTCTCCTGTAACAACAACACATGGCTCTGTCTTGTGTTCCCTTCTCTTTACACTCTACACCTCTGCTCTTGGGTCACTGATCTCCTCCTTTGGGTTCTTGTACCAAGTCTTTGCAGACGACACCCAAATCTTCTTATAGCTTGGATGGCAACACACTCTCTGGTGTTAAACACTACCAAAACAGAAGTGCTCTTCTTCCCGGCCAAATACTCTAATTCTCATGCCATGCCTATCCTGTTGCCACCTGACCCTCTTCCCTACTATTGTTCAGCGAGATACCTTGGCATCATCCATAACCATTCTCACACTTTCTCTACTTTCATCTCCAAAACTACAGCAGCGGCTCGCTTCAAGCTCCTAAATAGTAGGAAAATCAGGCACCTCCCTCTTTTCAAAACTGCCAAGCATCTTTTAACCACTCTTGGTCACCCCAACTATGTTTTCTGTCATCTTGACATAATTCTGCTATCAGGACACTTTTTGAACTCCCTCACTTCACACCTACTTCTGGATACCATGTTCAGGCTAGATGGCTGACGTTGCAAGAGAGGGCCACATTTAAATGTCTTCTCCTGGTTCACAAATCAATAAGGCACCAACGTATTTATCCCCCTCTATCCAACTCTACCAAAAAAAAAGCGTTCTTGTAATCTCTATGCTGCAACCTCAAATTCGCTTTTGACATCTCGCCCTCCATGTGCTTCCTCTCACTTCTGGTCCTTCTCTCTACTTGCTCCACTTGCATGGAATTCTGTACCCCAGACATCTAAGAAACAGTCCTCACTGATTTGCTCAAAACCAAACTAAAAGCCTACCTCCTCACCTCTGAGTTACCCTCTTAACCAACAATCTGCCTTCTAGCCAATATTTTTCCCTTGCCTCTAACGTGCCTCTTTCCCTCACTGTCTCTGCTTCATCTCTAGCACTTCATCCATCATGGTCATATCCCTAATACAGCTGGCTGTACCCGCTACCTGCCCTTAAAAATGTCTAATGTTGATTATCCTTTATGTATGTCTAACCATGTATTGTCCCGGGTGACTGTTCAATTTATTTAGCTCCAAAACCTGGCCAACCGGTCACTCAAACTCGCCCCATTGTAAGAAGCTCACTGCTTCCCATTAAATATGATTTTGGATCTATTGTAGATTCTTTTGTGACCAAAAGAGCATTGTTCCTTTCTGTATATAAATTTCAAACAATACAAAGTAAATAAATATACTATCCGGAAAACATTTTGTAACTTCAGTTGTACTGCCCACCTTTTGAACTTTTGAAACTTGCATTGTGCTCATAGACCCTCTGGGTAGGGCCCACGTGAAACACAAGTTGGAATAAAGTAAATAGAATAAAATAAATAGTATCCCCAGTATTATAGCAACCAACATACCGTATACGTTTTAAATCTTTGATATCAAGAGATATAATTAAAGTTATGCATCTTTGTATACAGCATTTGAGATAGAGGTAAAAAAAAGATTCATCCATTTTGACTTGTATCAATGTAACATAAGGTTGATGTTCCACCCTTTACTACAACCTTACATGAGGTGGGAGTCATTTGTGTGCGATAATAGCCCACCCCAAGTTAAACAGTGGCCCATACATTGCGGAAGAATATTTATCCCAAGGAAAAATGACCTCTTGTAAGGTCTACAAGGCCATTTGCACTTAGTCCCAGTAACAATATAAGTCTTGGGGTTTTGAAAGTTAAGTAGAACGGTTACTTAATAATGAGCTTTTGGATGACAAGGTTTTGTTTATTTAGAATAACATATCTTGTATTCTTGGTTGAATGAAAACCGTTTTAAAAACAAGCATGCATTTGCTGTAATATAAAAGTGAATGCTTTTTGTATTGGAAACTGAAAGCTTTTTTTCTATGCTTTTGCTTTCCCTTTGGGGTGTTCACGTTGACATTCTCTTTAATGCTGAATGTTCTTTGGAAAAATGTAATTGTACAAAGGTGTAGCATAGTGTTCACGGCACTGGTGAACCAGGGTTGTACAAGTGAGTGGTATGTTTTGGCTTTTATCTACTGGCAAATTTCAGATAGCTCAGTGGACTAATGCTTCCTCGCCAGAGATCCTGGAGTAAGATGCAGTTAACAGCTTCAATTCCTTGTGGCTTCACCCGTTCTTCCAAGTTTGATGAACAGAGCAATGTTGAGTTGGCAATTAATTAGCATGACATGTGCCTGGAGACGATTCCCGCTGTTGAGTGCCCTGTATAAGTGAAATTATTATTACTTCTGATTAATTTGCTCTGTCTGAAAAGTACCACATTCATATCATTCTGATTGACAGAGACACAGTCAACATTGTTCTCCGTGTGTTAACAGTGATTATACGTGTTTATATCCGAAACAGCTGAATCATCGAAATTCCTAAAATAAATTGCCATATGAGATCATGCATCAACATATAATATGGCACATGTGTGATCTTGTATAAACATTCTTGCATATGAAGAGTGGAAAACACATATTCCAGTCCACAATTGCACATTAACACACACACCAAATGAGTGAAGAAGCAAATAATAATTTCATATTCTTATGATGTCTGGAGCTCTTCTACTGGAAATATTATTTACATTGTTCCACAAAATGATGGCACATATTTCCCGGATGGTACTTCTGGGACCTCAAAGCCAATCTTAATTCAGTGGCCTAGACCATGAGTGGAACAGTCATAAAGGTGCAAGGTATTTTTGCATTGAGGAATAGCACAAGGACACATTGAGACATTGTGTAACATCGTGTAACAACATGTGCTGGGATTCTGGGGAAAAGGTGAAACTGTTTTAAAATATATGGTGATATGTTCTCTACAGGCGATAAACAGGCTATATTGTCTCTCAGGTAGAACTACCGCGATAGTACTGGCTGTGACTGGTTTCTTGGATTCTTTAAACTTGGAAGAGCCCTTAGATACACTATGATGCACTTTAATCTTGCCTTTTGTTGAGGCTGATCATCATGTTATGTGAATTATTGTAATATTGGTTGGCATCAGTAAAAATGCATTAGTACCCGGCACGCGCGGCTAAACGGAAATATAGTGTGGTGATTGGCTCATTTCCGAGCCATACCACATGGTATTCCCGTCCACGCCACAGCGTCCAGCGCGTGCCGGGTACTGTAAATGCTTACCTGATTTACGTCAGTCATCTGCGGTCTGACGCTCCTTTGTCCACCGATTACGCTTACCTCAATTCCAACGACAGTAATCTGCGGTCTGCAGCTCCTTTGTCCGCGAGATAATACACAAATCCTTTCCTGAAAACCAACAGTGTCTCCGTTGACTGTCCGGAACCCGAAACCTTCAAGAACGCCTCATTAAACATGAACGCGGAAGGCAAAATATCCATCGATCTCACAGGAAACAAAACTGTCGAGGAGTGGCTTATAGAAGAGGATGCAGAAAGTGAAAAAGGACTAACCTTTCCATCAAATACTGTACTTCAAATGAATGAAATGACTGCCAAAGCTTACGCAATTCGGCACCAAGTAATTTCTCCTCTGGAAATTGACTTACTTGAATTAAACAGATGTGAACAAAACACAAAATGCTACCAAATGGGCAATATACACCTTTAATGGGTGTCTAATGCAAAAAGGCTTTTCTACTGCTTTTGAAATGGAACCCATTGAAACAATTGCTAAATATCTCCGTGCATTTTATGCTGAGGTTCGCACAACACAAAGCATTGAATACCAACCGCAAAGTTTGATTTCATTGCGATCAGATATAAATCGACATTTGAATAATCCACCTTTCAGCCATAAAATTAATATTATGCACTCTCCTGAATTTACTGCAGCCACCAATGTCTTCATTGAAAAAATCAAACAAATCTGGCGAGATGCAAAAGATTTTACTCAACACAAAATCAGCTACCCTGATATAGCAAAATTGCGTACCTCCGGAATTTTCAATATTCAACATCCTCAAACTCTACAATTCAAGGTGTGGTTCGATTTACAAATACATTTTGCACGCTGTGGTCATGAAGGACTGCGTTTACTTCCAAAAAATGCATTTGAAATTGTAACCGACTAACCTGCAATGAAATTACGAAAAATCACCACAAATTAATCGATCCACAGCGTTCTCAATTACGTGGAAGAATGTTTTCCATTGAAAGTGACCCTAATTGCCCTGTGAAATCCTTGTTACTATACATGTCAAAACTCCCTCAAGATGCACTTTGTTTTTTTGCACTCCCAAGACGCTTTGCAGCAAATGAAATTAACAAAGAAGAAGTTTGGTATACAAATCGTCCTCTAGGAAAAAAATCACTTGGATCTTTTATGCAGCGTATAAGTCAACAAGCACACCTAAGTAAGATCTACACCAACCACTGCATTCGTGCTACTGATGTTCAACTTCTATCAAATGCAGGATTGGACTACAAATAAATTATGTCAGTCACTGGACACAAACATATTACATCACTTTCATCCTACTGGAAACCACTTGACAAACAACGCAAAGACTGGTCAACTGTACTACATCAACCCCAATGCACTATTGCAAAACCAAATGCTTCTCTTCTCTCCCTTTCAACTAAAACTACCCCAATAACTCCATCCCCCTCTTCATCCTCCACTGCTTTCAACACTGTAATGTTCAATATTTGCACACACAAAAGCAATCCACAATTTTCCAATTGCTCCTTTACTTTTCATGGTAATGTCAATTTCAATAGTGAATAATGCACAAAAAAACTGCCACCAATCTTTTAATAATGTTGTTGTTTAGAACAGTTAAAAATACATTCCTGTTCAACTTATTTTAATCACCATTTGTTTATTTATTATTACAATAGTAACACTTATTCTACTCAATTAAATGTTTTATAATGCAATGCACATTATTCAAAATGCATTATTTTCTAAACACTATTTTCTTTTCCATCCACGTTTGATAAGTTTCTCCAAATAAAAAACTTGCATGTTCACCTCGCATTTCTCCATGTTCATTTTTATAATAATAATATGAGTGTGCTTCATACACATCATGATGAAAATCAATCCATTTTTCATTACATACACCACTTTACTACCCACGAATGGATTTAGAAGTTTACCAAATTGAACAAAACTTCTAAATCCATTCGTAGATTGATGTTTATATCAGTATGATTTTGTTAACACGGAACAACTAGCACAAAAATGGTGCGCTGCTGATCCGTGTTAACAAAGCAGTACGTGCGGTCTAGTCTTTTTTTAAAACCAGCGCGTACTGCTACGAAACCTTTTCACACAGCAAACCATTGCCGCGTGAAAGGGTTTCACAAACAATTAGTGTTCCGGGGCTGCGAACTGCGATTTCCTGCAAGTGCAGTCCCCGGAACTCTAATGGCAGTAAACCACTTGGTGGCGGGCCAATACCGCCCCAGGTAATGCCCCCCGGGGGCATTACCTGGGGCGGTATTGGCCTGCCACCTCTTGGCTTATTGCCACAGTGTTGTCAGTTGGCCGAATCATCGGAAAATAATGATTGATTTCCTCTGTGGGAAGAGCTATGGCCACTGAATTAAGTTCCTTAAAGAATGACTTTGGGAAATGTTGAATTTTAAGTAGGTCCACCATATTTTTAGCTGGTGTGGGTTAAATATTTGCACAACTTCCTTGTAGCTTATTTAAAGTCGAAGTAACCTTTTTTCCACATCAGCTGAGATTGAGCATATAAGGATGAAATATATTTTGATTTTTTTTAATGAGTGGATGGTAATGTTATAAATGATTGTTGCAAATGAATGAATGTAATTTAATACGTTTAATGATTGTTGTCGAAAGTTTTATATGTGTTAACTATGTGGATGCATTTATTGTGATTTAGTTGTGTACAAAATGTGTTAACGGTTATTGCTTTAACCAAATAACAATAAAAAAGAAGACCAAGTAAGAAAGCTGTTTTGATGAGAAAGAGAACGAGAGAAGGAAAGTATAAAAATTAAACGGACACGTTCTTGGCTTCATGTGATTTAAAGACTCCGAACCCTACATGCAATGCACGGTGTAGAAATCGATATAATGTTATTACTTGTGATTTGCATCGCGCCCACCATCATTGTCATGTCATCGAGGAAGTCCTGGGTGGATGTCCCCTCAGCAGACCGCAGTCTGAGCAAACAGGAAATAAATGAACAGCACATTGAATGCAAATAGCACATATGGGTCATGCGACAGTTCATTCCCCAGTAGAGATATTTCAGAGACAAGATACCAGCTGCGCAAAGCAGAGCCATCGGGCACAAGGTGGAATGCCATGCAAGCGACCACGTGACATCTGGACCGACTTCTTTCATGCAGGAGTTTAAAATAACAGCCGCTTTTCTGTGAACCATTGCACATTGCACTACAGCATTTTACATCCATAAAAGGTGCTTTTGTACAGGTCGAAGCCAACTGTATCAAGTGATGTTGAAACATCCCTAGTATATACATGAACTGGGCTACCTTTTATCTGTTGCCAGGATGTTGACTTTTTGGGTGGGGCGAGAGAAGAAGGGCCTTGACTTACTGGTCTGAGTTGGCTTGGGAGTGGAATACCAGCTAAACCATGTTCCAATGTGGCAGTAGTGCGAGGTATGAGTGTCAACTGTGTGTTAAATAGAGGGGTTTCATTTAAAAGCATGCAGATAATGTGTCTGTGAAAAATGTAGTGGTAGGTTAAGTAATACTCATCACCCTGGCTTGGAAGGCATCTGTAATGACTCCTTTCAATTAAAGCATACACTGACAATATTAACAGACTGGTAACGACTCTAAGCTACTTGGGAACAGCAGTTAATCACTGCTTCATTTTCCCATCACTGACTGTCAATAGTAGTCTGTGTGGCTGCCGTGCAATGGTGTATTCTTCCCTAAAGCAGGAGCCCCATGAATGCTCCACTGCTCTGTTCTTTCTCCCCCGTGCACGCCAACCTCACACGCATGCACGTTGCCGTATTGCAGGTCACGAGGATGCCTTGGTCTTGCGAGGCCGCTCTCCACAAACACAAATATATGTTCTCGAATGACGCAAAATCCGGAATGGAAGACTTATATTTTGTTGGCAGCAGCACACTAGAGATCTTCAGGACTGAGAATATTACGCCCCCCCGGCCCCCCCACGTCCCCCTTTTTGTTTTCTTTCTTCAAATATCGAGGCGTGGTGTGAGAAAAGGCCCTCTAGATTAAAGACCTGCAGTGCATTGTAGCTCCTCATAGGCCCAGAAGGTTGACCAAGAAGCCCTGATGGCTTCATTGTCTCCTCCACAACACACCTATCCAAGTTAGGTTTCAAAACACAGTAGAAGTTCCCCTTGGTATGAGGCCTGGACTTGGCTGAAATTAAACTTAACAGCCAAGGTCACACACCCCAAGGCTGTAGATAACCAACCTGTTTCTGCACCCCCTCCACTCACAATGCAGTCCTCTTTGTGCATTCAAGAGAACAATCTGGGATCCTCACTCCCTCCCACTGCTCAACCCCGTCCACACAAAAACAATGCCCACCCGAAGTCACTCCTGATACCTGTGAATGCACACCTTTACCAAATTGACCACAGGTACAGAACATAAAACAATTGAGTGCATCTAGTATGAGCACTCCTACACTGCAGAGCTGGGCATTCGCTGGTAACCTTAGCAATGGAAGATTATGGAGATGTTTCTATGAAGTGTATAGGAGCTGAAAAATGGAACACATTCAGTGATAAAAACGATTTTGTAGGAGTATAGCTTACATAACACATATAGCGACACACATTCCCTTATCCTGACCGTATAGCGATAGATGGCTGACATGCGTCGGCTCCCACCTCTCGAACTCCAAGAAAATACAATTCCCAGTCATTCGCACCCTTCCACATAAGAACACTGCCAGCCTGCAGCCTCAATATATATAAAATACATAGACATTGTATGAATGTATACTAATACTAGGCATGAGAACACCAATATTCTGGCATTTACTATGTTGCTGACTTTACCAATGACATTTAGTTTCAATTATTAAGAGAGCTCCCCACAGAGAATGTATCGTGATGTGAGCAATATGTCTGCCTACCTATCTGCAAAAACAGCTGATTAATGCTTTTCCCATTGGGTTCACTCCAGACATGTAGAGTGTGTCAGTTCCATGCCATTCCACAGCCGGCATGGAATCGCAGCAAGTTCCGGTGGCTGTCAAAGCACAGCTCTCCACTCGTGTTTCATCAGTGATGTCATCAATGACATTTGTGATGCCATCTTTGATGTCCTGGGTGTTAGTCTTAGAAATTCACGGTGGTGGCGCGAGTTATGGTTGCTTAGTTTACCATAACTGGCAAATCTCTGGGGGTTTTCTATTTTGCTAGTAACCATAACGTCCCGTTAACAACATTTTTTAATTGAATTTCATAGCTTTTTTTTAGTGCAACTTAATGAGAACGTCACTTTAACAAAACATTTTCATTGAATTTCATAGGTTTTTATTTGAGCAACTTAACTATGACGTCCCTTTAACAAAGTTTTTTCACTGAATTTCATGGGTGTTTACCAGTGCACCCTAATTTGATACAACTTCCTAATATCATACTTAACGCCAATATAGCTGCATTTTTTTTCTCCAATTTCGAAAGCTGCACCTTAAAACTATGCAATTCCCAACCTTCTAGCAACATTTGAAAACTGCTATGCACTTTTTGTAACTTTTTCCACGTTTTTTGTCTTTCCCGATGTTTGCGAAGGTCTGACGTCACAGCAGACTTTCCAGACAGTGTCACGTGACTGCATGATGACATGTTCACGAACGCATCTGCACGTCATGCACAGGACCGTGCTTCTCGAACAGCTTGAAACTGCGTTTCCATCTGATCTAGCAAGTTTTAAACTGAAAATGTATCCTTGCACAGTTCCTACATCTATTTTTACTCATTATCCATTAACATTCTAGCACACAGCACATGCTTGGTAGAATATTAGCAAAACTGCTATTTATCTTCAAAAATGGCATCATCTGTTGCCATCCCTCCTCCAAGGTGCCGCCACCACCACCAACTGGAGGACCTACACAACAAAAAAAGTGCAATACTTCAAAAACCAATGAAGAGGACAAGAAAGATGAGGTATAGGAAGTGCCTACCTCTAGCACCCAGCGATAATCGTGGGTGTGGCATATTTTACCACTGTTGGGGATGTAGCAAAGGATAAAGCTAGCAAAGTGAATACTCAGTCATGGATAACCTGGGCAGTACTCCTACGGGACCACATTGATGCATCACCACATGAAATCAAACCACTGTGATGCTCTCAGAAAGTCTGTTCCTTTCTTAGAAAGTAGCAAGCCGTCTTCCTCTACCTCATGTTCTTCAACCAATACTGCAACCACACAGCCTACTCCTGTGGCACACGAAATCCCACCAAAGGCTGTTGATTCATGTCTTTCAAAGACAACAGCACTCTGTATATACTGCAATGCACCACTCTGCAAGGGGGAGCAATTTCGAAGTGCTTTTGAAGCCGTAATCAAGGAGCATGAGAAACTCAGACCCTACCTTAGATTTAACACAAGTGCAACATCTTCTTCTGTCAACCGGCCCCTCCATATCTGTGGTAGGTGTTCCTTCCTTCATTCCCCTCCCCACATTACTTCTTGGCCTCTCTTTAAAAAAAACAACGTTTCTATAGGAACCACCTTTCACAGTTAAAAAATAGAAATAAAAAATATGCTCATGGACTCCATCTACTTTTCATTTTTCATTAAAGTAGTTCCACTCAATAAAGTTCTGCAACATTTCCATTAGCATTTTCCACTATGCTAATGGAAATAATGGACAATTGTATACTAGAGAAAAAAGAAAAAAAGCACAGAAACAATTATTTGTCTGAAATTCTTTTCTCTAGTGTGCAATAAATACCATAATCCATTGCCCTTTATGACTATCCACAGTCTCTGCATTCCCCTGTCTAGCCTGGATTGCACGTGTACACCATCAAACAAGACAGCTCTTCTACTGTTTTTCCTGTTATGTTTGTAACACTCCCTCATTGCCTGCTTTGAAGATTCAGACATATTTCCAATAATCAGTAAAAAAACAGTACATATACCCTATCAACATATTCAATCGCAGTTAGACAATTACAGATAAAAAAGGACTACAAATTAGTTCAGGTAACTTTAAGGAAACCTATGTGTCATTAACATAACACTGGAAATAAGAAAAGAACAAGTACGTAAGATGAGTCTGAGGAACGAAATACATATGCAAGAACCACAATTACAGGATGAAACCCTAGGGTACTCTACAGGTTAACAGTGAGGTTCTACAGTAGAAAAAGCCCAGTTGTACGTGGTAAGGACGGTCAGTGAGGAAAACAAATCAGCCAGTCCAGCACCTGTTCCAAAATGCTAATGGTATCACGTAACTGTTCCATGAGGATACTATTCTTGCCTGTCTAAAAGGTGAAGGCCATATCAAAAAGCATTGTCCTCAATTGTACTACAATTAGTGGTCAAATTGAACGGGAGTGCTTGGAAGCAGTGCTCCTCTACCTTATTAAATGAAGTTTTACTGTTCCCATTCTTTTATTTTAAAAAGAAACCACTTCAGAATAGTTTCATTTGAAAATGAAACTGTAAGAAGTTCAAACTTACACTTTCAGTACAATACACTAAACTTTCCCTTAAACAGCAGGTACATCTCTTTGAGGGATTGTATTGTGTGTGGGAGGGGATGTGGTGATGGGTTTTCTTAGGAATGGATGAATACAAGCAGGAAACATAGTTTCACTACTTTTATTCGTACACTTTGACCACTAACTACAATCAAAAATACCATGTACACTTTATATTATTCCACCACACTACAAATAGTGTATACTCCCAGTGCATTACCTATATTTGCTATACACATTAGTATAGTGTGTGTTGCCAGTGGGCAGATTCTTTAGGGCTCGGCCATAGGCCATGTCCCCAAGAATGTGTCCACTGGCCAAAACCAGCACAATAAAATTAAACCATATAACACGTACGTATAATACACCTTCATATAACAAAGCTTGCCCTGAATCACCTGCAATTGAAATGATGTTTGCGGACACTAAAATTGGCTGTGGGCGCAGCGATGAAAGTGCCAAGGGTGGCATGCATCTTAATGTTAACATCTCTTTAACTTTGTTTTTTTTTGTGTCAATTTAATAGGTTTTCATAAGTGAAAATAATTCATGATGTTACATCACTGTATATAACTTATTAATAATTCAGCTTTTCATATATATGAAAGAACAATAAACCACCTTTAACAAACTTTTTTCAACTCTTATGTCAATCATTATCAGCAGCACATGCTGCAGATGCAAATCATCATTGAATTGCCAACCGCTAGAGGCTCAACGATGAATCCAGCTCCACCAAACCACCCCTAGTATTCACTGCACCTACCTTGCATCCTAGCTCAGTGTCCATTATACCCTAATAATGTGACCAATGGCCAATGCTCATGGCTTGCAGCCATGGCCTGTCTCAAAATCCATGAAGCATGGGCTTAGGCCATGCCACATCCCCCAATAAGCAAATCAGAGTACACATCTGCATTTGCTGAGGGCCAGGCCCACTATCCAGACACCAAATGTATATCACTGGCTTTTCCACTTACATTCTGACACTTTGGAAAAAGAAAACACAAGACAGATTTCCAAAACCTTCTTTAGGTCCTTGCTGATCCTCGTCACACAGGTTTGTTGTAATGACTGGGACATTTCTGGAGTTTTTTGCTTACAAAAATCCACTCCATACCATAACACTTCAAATTCATGGAATCCAAAATGTTCAGCCAATCCATAGTGCTCAAAATAGATCTTCAGCCAATGGATCCAAGTGTCACCCACAATCCATACACTATGCCTCCTTAAACACACAGCCATAGACATCTTCAGTGCTCTCACCAATCAAAACTCCTGCTACTCACTCTTTCTGTACACCACACCCACGAAACCTGATTGACTAATCCCCTGATATATGCAGACACACACAACTACTGCGGTCTCTGCAGCCCCCTTTCCATTCCAGGGATCCTTCAATGACCTGGATAGCAGGTGCAGTGTCCGCAGACTACTGTGGTGTCCACGGATGGAACATCAAATTGAAGGGGATGGGGAAGTTTTAACTCAATTTCAGGTATTTATTCTTTCGTGTTGGCTCTGAAAATAACCTTTTTTTTCCTTGGGTTTGTTAACCAACACCTGTTTTTTTTTCCTTTTCTTGCTTTTTTATACAGTAATATTGGTATCTCAACATCTTCCCTTCCAATTTTCTTACAGGAACTGTTTCAATGTATTCCTAACATTGTAAAAATAATTACATTTCCAACTTCTGTGAAATAAACACTATCTTCACGAAAAAGATGCACACCATCAGACCTTATATTGTCATTCTCAAAAAATGATATTCCTGCATAATATAGAAAAGCAGATACAGCTTTATTGACAAGCTGCCATGATTCATCATTTGTACACTGAACAGGTTTACATGTCTCCATAAATGCTTCTGATTTATTGTATGAGAACAAATTATATTTGCAGCAGGAAATCCTTCCATTAGACTTTTTAAAAAATCCTTCAGGGCAACCTGCAAATACATTTCAGTCACATACCACAAACTGTTCACTCTACAATTCACAACTATAATGTCTAGACATTTAAAGTGTGCCCTACCCTGACAGAATGTCAGCAAGCTCGCCTAGCTCAACCCACACACTGCATGCCACAAAACATCCACTTCTTGGAATTCAATATTTTCACAGATTCTATGATTTTCAGCATACACCTTCAATGAATGGATCGAAAGAATCTCCCAAAATCCATACACTCTGGCTCCTCAAAGACATAGCCATAGCCATCTTCAGTGCTCTCACAAAACAAAACTCCTGCCACCCTCTGTTCCTTTACACCACACCCACAAAACCCGATTGGCGGAACCCCTGATGTCAATGGACACCACGACGGTCCATGGCCTCTGCAGTCCCTTTCCATGCCAGGCACTCTCAAAAGACCCAGATGTGCCACGTACCATATGTGTAAAGCAACGGTGTCCGTAGACAGAACATCCAATTGAAGGGGGTGTGGTGGTTTACCCTCATTAGCACAGGGCATCCCTTTTACTCTTTTTACTTGTATGCTTGGAAGACTCCCTCATTGCCTGCTTTCAAACCGTCATCTATCCAGCAATCACATCCAAAAACTAGACATGTAACCCTGTCATCTCAGTTCAACACATTATATGTACACTTGAACTCTGAGAGTATATATCTCCTGTTCATCACACCCATATGCATCAATAACTACTGTAAAACTCTCTAAAATATCTATTTGAAGATTCAACAACATTTGCATCTAACACAACATAGTACAGGTATGCTTATATGTTTAAACGCATTTTCTTCAACTCTTTTACAAACAGCTACTTACCCTTCTCAATAAGCAAATTCTCTTTTTTAATCACTCTAGCAATTGCCATGCATTGCAGCATTTAGCACCTCCTCACATCAAGTAGCACATACTTAAAATGTTGTGTGTTTAGAAATTGTTATTTTTAGGAGTTTTTTTTTGAAAGTTAAAAAAAAATGTACATTTACAGCAGCACTGTGTGTAACTTCTTTCTAAAAAAAAAACAGATGCAAGATAGAATATGCCAACAGGTATATAAGTACTTATAAATACCCTTCATTGCAATAGACTTGAAATACGTCATCACAATTCTTATTACTACAAACCTTTGTTTAATGTAGTTAGAATACACAAACAGGTGTCTAACTACTTTAAACATAACCATTAGCAACAGCACACCTCAAACAAACATTCTATCACACTTACACTGAAATAATTGTAGTAGTTTTTTTTTTAATCCACTATGAATTGTTTTCCCCAATAATTATTCAAGTCAATACAAGAACAGTGTAGCAGGCACTAATGTTGTACCAAACATAGTACATAGAATGTACTGTTATTATGAGTGTCAAAAAAGTAAATGTATATGTAAATCCTGCTTAAAAAATTATACTGTTTTTTTCACAGAAAACAAATCAGAGATTCCAGCTTCACTGCTTTATACAACTAAGTAACCATACCAAGTGTAAACAAATACATATTCCATAAGAACTATCCTCAATTGTACTACACTTATAAAAAACATATACTTTCTACTCCCCTACAGTGCCTATAATGACTACACACTTACTATCCAATCGACTCCACTGGTAGGCGGAAGGCGGCCTTTGGAAGAAGACCATGGAAAAATGCCATGTTCCATCCTGTGAGACTCACTTGTACCCGGAACAGTGAGAGGGCTGGAGCCCATCTCCTGCTATGCCTCATGAACCCCAGACTGTGTTACTGGACTACAACTACCGACCGACATGCACTCTCTATCATATGTTACACAACTCAGCCTGCTCATGACCTGACGCTCTGAGGCAGACCACCTTGTCTCACACAATTTTTTTATGCTGCTCCTAACTATGCTGACCGTAATTTTAGCTGCTGATGTACATGTGTATTTGTATTCCACTATGTTGTGATTAGCTTGCCCCGCTTCTTACTGAAACGGTACAGACCTGCAATTCCTTGTTGGTGCATGTGTACTATATTATGCTGCACCTAGCTTGCTCTGCCTATTACTGAACTGTGTTTAGCCTGCCCCGTGTCGTACTGAAATTGTACCTACAATTCCTTGTTGATGCCTGTGCACCATATTATGCTGCACCTAGCTGGCCCTGCCTATTACTGAGCAGTCACAATTGTGTATGAGCTATCCTCACACTTTTGCCGGCACTTTTTGCCATCACCGGCCTACTGCCTGTCCACCATTGTGCAAACTCACCTCTCGCATCACTGCATCTGACTTGTCCACCAATCTCTGATCCACTGCCAAACGTCATATGCCAGTGTGTACAATCTTTTGCTGTGCTGCATGACCCACGCCTGACCAACATGATAGTTACCAAACACGCATTCCCCTCCAACATCCCACCCACTTCCTACTCTCATTCTTCACTAAATGCAACAGCCTATCAACATGGCCCATCAACATGGCCTACTCCAACCAGAGCTACATGCCCTAGACCTACCAACAACAGAAACCAACTACTAGGTCTCTGCTCCAGACAGCTACGTACTATGGTTCAGACCAGCATAGACACCATGCCTCTACTAGACACCTTGCCTCCACCAACTACGGCCCAGGGCCGTCGAGACGGCCAGACCACAGACACACCTAAACCAGCAACCAAACTAGCCCCACCCAGACCACCCATGATACCCTCCAACGCCTCAATAACCAAACCAGCTAACAACAATACTAAAAAAGCCTTGACTCCCAAAAACCTTCAGTGCATTGATCGACGCCAGATCTATTCCCACACACGCTACCGAAATCCATGAATTGATCACCAACCTTGACCGCGACATCTTTCCCATCATTGAGACCTGGCTACACAGTGCCGCTGGGCCCGCTTTCACATTAGCTATCCCACCAGGATACTCCATCATCAGGTATCACCGAATCACCTCCGTAGGAGGGGGTTTAGCTCTCATAATGAACGACCACCTAGAGGCCAGACAAACTCCATCCAATTTGGTAGGTAGCACTGACACACTTGCAGTAAAGATCTCCCTCTCCCCTAATACCACCATAACCCTCAACCTTCTCTACCGCCCACCAGGCCCAGTAATAGACTTCCATGACAACCTTATACTCTTCTTAAGGGAACACCTAAAAACCACCTATAAAACAATCCTCATAGGTGATTTCAACCTTGGCTTCAATGACAAGAATGACTGGCCAGCTAAAGCCCTGATGTTAGCCCTACAGGAATTAGGCTTTGACCAAAAAATCGACTCACCCATGCATTGCAAAGGGTGTATCCGTGTCTGGGTCGCTGACCACAACTGTGATATTGACATCAGCTCTATCACCCCCACCCCGTGGTTAGACCACCTTCTCATACGCTTCTTTATTACCACCATTGCCACCAATACTAAAAAACCCAACCCGATCACCCTAGCCCTGGTGAGACGTGCAAAAAACCTCAATAAATAAAAGATTCTACCCCACCTCAGCACCCTCACCCCCAACCCCCTTGAGTCCTCAGACCCATCGGTACTAGCGGATATCTACAAATCTACTATCAGCACCGCAATAGACATTATTGCTCCCCTGCAGAAGAAAAAAGCTAAAAAAGTGAAACACTCCAACACCTGGTTCCCCACTGAACTAAAAGAGCTACGAACCCAAAAACGCAAAGCGCTGAACTACTGGCAAAGGTCACCTACCACTACTAAGCAATCCACATACAAAAAACGTGCAGCTCAATACAAAAAAAGCTATTATTACAGCTAAATCGGCCTCCTATATCGACAGAATCACAAATGCCAGCTCTGAATCTAAAGAGCTTGTTGCAATCCTTAAAGAACTCTCCACACCAACCACTAAATCCCAAGATATTGTCAAAGATCAAAATTGGTGTAATACAAATCGAACTCCTGAAAAAGAAAATTCTGGAGCACCACAAAAATCTAACGCATCATATGAAACTAACCACTAGCACAAAACAGGTGATCACCACCCACACAGATCCATTAGTCGCCAAATAACCGATAACACCCTTCAAATTCCGGGAAATCACTGAACTCCAAGTAATCGAGATTGTGAACAAAATCAGGCCCTATAATTGCAAAGGAGATGCCTGCCCAGCTAAACTAGTCAAAGACTGTGCATAAAACTTTGCCCTGTTTCTTAAATCTTTCATCAACACCTCTTTCAACTCTAACACTGTTCCCGATAGCCTAAAAGAAGCGTGGGGGTGCCCACTTCTAAAAAAAAACACGCTGGACCCTGAAATTGCCAATAACTATAGGCCCATTGCAACTGTCCCTTTCTTGCTCAAGATACTGAATCAAATCGCCTACACGCAAATCCAGCACTATCTTGAAGAAAACCACATCCTCTGCAAAAGACAGTCAGGCTTCCGTCCAGGACATGGCACTGAGTCTGCCTTACTCGATCTCAAAATTCAACTTGGTGACTTTATGGACAAAGGAAAACTGGCACTTCTCCTCCTATTAGATCTGTCTGCTGCCTTTCACCTTGTTAACAATGATATCTTAGGAATGCACCTAAAGAATGAGGCCCACTTCTCTCCAGAAGCCCTCTCATGGGTGGTCTCCTTCCTGAATGGAAGACTCATGAAAGTCTTCTGAAACACCGCGTGTGCCTCCCCCACCACCATCCAGTGCGGCAACATTTTCACCCTCCCGCTCTTCAACGATCTGGATCACAGATGACATCACTGATGACATTACTAATTACATCACTGATGCCAAAACATATTACATTGTATATAACAGATTACATCAACAATGGCATTAGAAATAACATTATTAATATGTTAGCTCATAAAAACTTAGATTTTCTTAAAGGGGTAGTGTGCCCAAAAATGTTATTGTCCCGATCGTTCAGGCATGTACTTTTAAGCAAACTCTAATCAATCTTAAAAAAGTTTCCTATGCATCTTACCTTAGTTTTCCTCACTTTTACACATGCGAAAACAACGGGTTGGGCGTGCACATTTTGTGCTAATCTTATCCGTTGATCCATCACATTAACTTCAAGGGCGCTTGCAGCAGGAATACAGATCACCCACCCCTGAAGCTGACATCATTATTCCAAACAATATGCTCCACCTATTTTCATGACGTTATTGGCCAACGTGGCCAAACGCACCCAGTCATCACCCACGACATAACACCAGTTAACGTAGAATCAGGAAGATAAACACACACATCCTCTCACTGTGCGTCACAAATGGGATTGGAAAACAATATTTTTAAAGAAAACATCATTGGTCTGCAATGTAGCAAGTGCTTTTATTTATCCAAGAACACTCCCAAAACCGCATTAAGTCCACAAAATGAACTATATGTTTTTTTCAATAAAAGCTATAGCTAGCGAACATCGCATGCTTCGATTTTTTGTTTCCAACATCTTCATGATCCTCATGGTTGTTATCAACAACCAATTGTTGTGTGTCCCTTTAAATATGACACAGTATAAATATAATTCAACTTAACACTGATTGTGTCCATTATTTTGGTCAAATGGCACATTTGCTCATCGCTGAATTATTCAATAAGCATACAGCACAAATGCTGTTTTTAATCGCAAACATATTATGTATAGTTGAACTTACATAATGTTAGGCAGTTTTCATTCTCTCAGTGTAAAGCTCTGAACAACAGGCTGCAGAAATTGAAACGAAATGTTCCAATGTCCACTTTCAATATAGTAAATGTTATCATGTTTGTAGGTATTCGACACCTTGTGTCCTTCGAGCCTATCGCTTGCTGACTTTCACTCAAGGCCAAATAACAAAAGAAGCTTGTTTTCAGCGGTTGAAGCCAGAGACAGGTAGGTTTCGATTTTGTGAAAGGATGCCACAATAATAAAACAGACCAGACAAGGCAAGTCAGTGTGACTTGATTAATTTCTTCCATTCCGACAAGTCTCAGCCCACGACTTGACTTTCACTCCATGGAGACATGAGCCCAGCGGACCCATGTGGAATTCGAAATACGCCAGAAAAATAAATGAATTGTAGGCTGGCATCCAGCAAGGCAGCATGATCATGAATATTGTCTTACCGATCACTAATGCAGGTTATGATGCTATATGTGATGTCATTACTGACGCTGTGGCCTCTCAAAAGGCAAAAACATGAATTCTGGGATCTCAACGTTCTCGAGCCGTAGACACGTCAACTGATATTTTTTTCATTTGGTACAATTAAACCTTGTTAAACCCTGCAAGCTATGTAATGCCTTCTTTCCCGAAAGGGTTGTATTCACACTATCCCACCTGAGGCAACCCTGTCTATATTCATACAAGAGAGGTGACTTTGCATGCCCATACCAAGTAGGTTGAATTCATGCTTCAACTAGGCCTTGTGCCAATCGGCCGTGCAAGTGCATAGGTTAAGCAAGGATGAGCATTAGACAATGTTTCGGAGTCATTCCCTATCTTTCTAGTGTGGCCCTGAGATGTGGGTAGCCTCGTCCTCAACATTGCAGTAGTGAGTGAAAGCACACAATCCCGCTGGTGAAGCAAAAAGCGGTTCTCCTTGGGAAGGCTAGTGCAAGTCAGGAAGGGGTCTGAGGCGATGAAGAATTGGTTCCCACTATTCGAGTAGGATGTGCCTTGGCAGCAGATCAGTTTTCAAAAGGTTAAAATATCTGGGGTGCGCAGGATAACCCAGCCAACATCGAATTCCTTCATTGGGATATGCGTGCGTCAAAGGTATCGGTTGTGCCGGTCCAAAACCATCAAGTGATGCAAGGTCTTGATCCATGTAGCCAAATGGAGCCATGGGATGGGTTTTATGTCTACCAGGACATGCTTTTTACCCCTTTCAAGTACCCTTTCATCACACTTATTGCCGATGTGACATGCCACCACCTCATACAGATAAAAAACAGATACCAAATTGTAACAACTTATTGCATCTGCTATGGGGAGACTGTTAGGACTTTTTTTATCATCTTACTCAAGCTCTTCACTCCTCTACCCACAACTCCATCAGGGTCAGTCCCTTCTCCAAACAACGAGTTGGTGGCTGATCTTTCTTCCGCTGGGAATCCCTCTGGAACAGCCTCCCTGCCTCTATCATATCATTTCAGTAATACCACAGATAGTAGATGCTATCCGTTGTACCGTGACGCTCAGCAAGAAATCACAGAGTGTAATGAACTGGACAATCCATGTATCTGATCTTGTGATACTCATATAATAGGCATGGTATAAACTTTAACTTGTAATCTGGACACAATTAATTCTAGGGTAGTTGGACCTTGGGGTGTAACATTCAATTACAGTTCCTTTGCAGTTTAGAGAATAGTGGATGCAATTACTTCAACTTAGTTTTGGATAACAGTTACACTCAAGGTAAGTAAAACCGATACTACAAGCTACTGAAAGGCTGGTGTAACCTAAGACTCATTTTGTGTCTGTCTAAAACAGACCATGCAAAGCAAAACCCAGTGTTACACTGCATGAATGATCCAAAGTTATGTCAGCAAAACCTAAATCAGACTTTACCCACACAGACTAACAGCCGTCATGGGAAGCAACACCCAGATATACTATTATTCTTAGAGGAATAATAAACTCAAACCTACCTTACTACTTTTGTGGAAGAGACACAACCAATTCACAGGCAAACAAAATAACCTTATATATACGTTTGAGAATAGCATAACATTCCAAAGGTAACTGAACTAACTTTTATATACTTAGCCGAACAGTGGGAGCATGATTTCTTGTGATGTGAGGATAGTTTGAATCCACTAGTAAAGTGTTGGTGGGCCTTTCACAACATTTGAATTGTTCAAGAAATTACTCCCACCTGCCATTAATGGTAACTTTGTCTGTGTAACTTAAATGTTACGTTTATTTAAAATGAAAAAGGGGATACTAACTATCACCAAAAGGGATCAAACAATTCTTTCTACCCTTCACAAACTATAGTTCCACCAATGTTAGCCATCAAAGTTAAAAGTGGTGCACCTTGGGCAAACTGGCAACAAAAGGCACTCATTGCCAAAAAGTTGTCAAAGAGGATACATTTGAAAAGACAATATGGACGCTATAGAGAGCTATGTAGGGTATTGGAGACCACAAAAAATCACATGCACTGCATGTGTGGATGTGGTTTGTCTCTAGCAAAGCATTTGACAAACACCAAGCCTCAATGTACCTTTGACTGATGGCAAATAACCATTTGCATATCAGTATTTCTGCCATCCAAATGGGCAGTACAGCACCAGTGTGCTAGAGCAATTCTCTTCTCAAATATAGTACCAATAGCAACGACAAACATATGTTTCTTCGCAATCGAGCACCAGTAATATAAATGAAGGAAATGTAAAAGATTTACATTAATATATCATACATCCAATTAAATCTGCATAATTCAATACTTGTTAATACTTTAAATAGAATTGAAATTGACAGTGTAATAGCATTTGATTGTGTATGTACAATGGCCAAACATTGTGCAACATATCGAACATGTTATTGTGAACAGATACTGAAGACTGCTACAAATCATTTAAATCTCAAAGTTAACCTTTCAACAGGTTCTGCTTTAGGTGGACATGCATTTTTGCAATGTTTTGTGGCATTGCATGTGTCCTAGGAACAAAATCAGGATTGATTCCATGAGTATGCATGGCCAACACAGTTAATGTCAAATCTTGCACAAATGTGAATTCCATTTCCTGATATATTGGCTTGGCCACCCATTGTGTGCTTCGTTTTGTGAAGGCCATGAGATAACAAAGCATCCCGAAGGTTCCTACAGGATTCGCTTGTTCCCTCCCAACATTTTCATTGTGCGCAAGTGCAGCTAGTCTTGTTCTAGACTCCATACTGTCTATCCCGAAATGCAACCTTTTGGGCCCTATTTAGGCTCATATCATGGAACACCTCCATATCTCCGTATGAAAGAATTCTGTGATTCCCTTCAGGTCTCTTGAAAGCAATTTATCATTCACAATCTTCTCAAGTGCTTTGTGCGGAGGGGAACATGGCACAACCACTTCTTCTTGCATTCCTTTTCCTTCGATAAAGGTCAGGTCCATGTGCAGATTTGAGAAATGTTGGTATTCTGTCCATGAGTGTACAATGGTGCATCAATGAATGCCATATTTCAAGTGGAATTTATAAAGATCCATCACAAGTTTTGGAGCCCCACCAAAGATGGTTGCTGATAGACTGGTACAATTTTAAAACATTTTCCGACCCTTTTTTTTTTTACCAGCAGCTGAAATTGTTTTATTGACTAATTTGGCAACATGCCATACATCAAATTGATGCAGAATGTGTGGAAACTGCTTTTGCATGGCCTTGGCTATTGAAACATGCCTGTCAGTGATTATCAGGTTTATTTGCAATCCCCTGGATTCAAGATGTTCGACGGATTCACCTGCACGATCACCGAACTCACACTTTTTTACTTTCCATGTCTTGAAAGTGGTAAATCCAGAACTGTCACACTGTCCGTCACCAACTAGCCTGCAACATTTGCCAGAAAATGTAATTTTCATTAAGATATGTAAAATTTTCCAGACTTGACTAATAGCGGGCGATAAGAATTCCCGTTGAAATTTCTAGTACTGGGTTTACGCAAGGAACTTAACTCCCACAGATTGACAGAAACTGGAAATCTTACTGAAAGTCGACCCACTGAAAAGTCAAGCTGCTGAACATAGTAGATTTCTGGCAGGCACTTCTCCCAGCATCGGTTGAGTGGACTCTGGAAATGTATCATGGGGTGTAGACAGCTGGCATGGATTTTCAGGTTAGTGCCTTGTAATACACGAGACACATTCACCAATGGCTCCCCACATATGTTATCACTCAATGTATGGACATAGTTCAGCATCTGTACAATATCTAGCAGGCTGCAATCAAATACAATGTATTATTTCTCCTTTGATAGCCAATCATCCGGCATGAGTGTGTTTTGTGACTCGACTATGTGACTCGACTATGTGACTCGACTATGGTGGACAAATCCCCCAAAGTAGGCAAACTGAAGTCGAATTCTTCAGCAAATTCCTCGATCAATTGCATTGACGCTTCAGTCTCTGTTAGTTCAGGTTGTGATATTTGCACATGAATTGGAGAAACAGGTAACATTGAATGTTTGTTGGTTGGAATATTTTTAGAGGGTGTAGATTGTGTCAAGGGGTCTGCGAAGAATTGCAATGCATCTTCATTGTCTTCAGTGTCATCTTGCCGAGCTGGCACATGGTAGCAATAGTAAATGGACACTTTGTACAGTACGCCGGTGAGATTTCATTCAGTTTCTGCCCGCTGGACATAAGCATCACAAGTCTGCTTATTGACTGGCCCACACTGCGCCCCAAATAGTAGTTGCTCCATTGTGATTCTGTTTGACAAGCAACATATTTGGTTTCATTTGTTGTCTGAGTCTTTATACTTCTCTTTCTAAAACAGAGGTGTAGAAAAACATGCTCAATGCATAGCACACGTACAGCAGATACCATTTTAAAACTAAAAACTTAATATGAAAAAAAATCTGCCAAAAACGTGTTCGTTCTTTACCGTGGTTTTCTTAATTTGCTTCGAATCCATGGGCTTCTCCTTGCCCACCACACCATCAAACTGCTTTTCATATGCTTTAAATCAAGCAAGTGTTATTTCCACGCAAACGAACATATGTACATATCTACAAACAGAACCAACTTGAGTAACTTGAAAACATTACAACATAAACATGTATTTCAAATGCAATGTGATGTCCAATTGTATTCAATATTAGGTTATGTTCACCTCTGGATCATGTGCTTCCTCTTCTAAATCCACACCTTCGGTACATTCCCTGAATAGAATATGTAGAAATGTCACTCGTACTGGAAATTGAAATCTTTCATTGCACAGAGCACTTACACACAGAGTAGTATGAAATGATTAAGTAACGTATACTAGAAGGTGTGTTGTTGCAACATTCGTATGAACACACCCTAGAAAACAGTGTGCATGATTTAGTCATAGTATACATTTCAGATTTCACCTGATAACCTGATAACCTTCCGAGATGGCACATGTACTTGATATGAGATCACCGTGCAAGACCATCTTTGTTTTCATTTGTTGTCTGAGTCTTTATACTACTCTTCCTTCTGGACCTCAAACAGAGGTGTAGAAAAACATGCTCAATGTATAGCACACGTACAGCAGATACCATTTTAAAACTAAAAACCTAATATGAATAAAACATCTGCCAAAAACTTGTTCGTTCTTTACCCTTGTTTTCTTAATTTGCTTCGAATCCGTTGGCTTCTCTTTGCCCACCGCACATTCCTTGAATAGAATATGTAGAAATGTCACTCGTACTGGAAATTAAAATCTTTCATCGCACAGAGCGCTTACACAGAAAGTAGGCAACTTTTGTCACCCACAAAATTCTTTTTATCTATTCGGCATTAGGGAGGAAGTGTAACTTTAGAACCGAAATCAGAAAAGTTTGAAACTCAAATATCCTTGGTAGGATTTACTTTAATTCTTGCGAGGGGACTGTAAGTAAGCATACCTCATACTCTGGACCTTTTGCAAAAGAGGAAGTGATTGCTGTTGAAGTTCCAGTATCCCCATATAACACAGTACTTGTTTTATTACTGATGAAATCAGCTAAATGGAACTGAGACAATGAGATGTTTTTATAGATAGGTCTTGGGCGTCATCTTTTTTTGATATTTCTTTTAGGAAAGGTCCATGGTAGTTTGTTTTAAACCCACTGCCAACAGCCATTTCAAGCTGGAAATGGTAACATTTGACTGGTACATAATTGTCTAGACCAAGGAGATGCTAGGCAACCCCTCCAGCACTCTATAGGAAGATAGTGTGTGCTGGGTCTATGAATTTAAGAAGACTAGCAAAGTCAATTTAACTTTACATGCTCTGGGAGACAGTAGTAAGTCCCAGAGAAGGTATTTAAATGTTGGGACAAACCTTGGACATCCCTGTGCCAATGCACTGAAGGTGCTTTGTGACACATAATACAAAGATGATGCCTATGGAGTTTGTTTAAAACCCCATATCCAAAGAACACAGAAGTAAAACACACATCAAAATACATGAAAGAGTGGGAAAAAAGGCTCACACTCTTTCCAGGTAAAAATTAAAATTCTAGAAATCCAGCAAAGTTGCTGGGGGTCTCAAAAAGTAAGGGAAGTTAGCACATTCTTGAGAATTCTCCCTAACACTTGTCCCCCCCCAGACTAAGGGACAGGAGGATTTAAAGGTCAAACATCCTGGAGAGACCATCAGCATTTTGGTAGTGACACTCAGTCTCAGAAGTCTAGGCGGAGAGCACAGGGCAGAGGCTATCTCTCCCTGTACGCAAGTAGGTTTAAGGGAGATTCTGGAGACAATGCTAACAAATAACAGATTAAAGGTACATACCAAGTTGTTAGTTGAAACAGGAATTCACAGGAACTGCAGGAGCAGGCTGTAAACAAAGAGACAGAGAAAAGGCAAAGACAAGCAAGTACACTTGGCAACATGGATTGATCAGAAATAAGGGTGTACTGGAATATGATAAGGGGTCTCCAGGGATTAAGGAAAGCCATTGGGATAGGTACCAGCAGATTACTCTTAACAACAGTCATACAGCAACGTCATGACTTGGGCGTGCCAAGGAAACTGTTGTACTCAGTGCAAGGGTAAAACTGAAAGACGATATACAACTTCAACGGACTACGTGAAGGCAATAGCAGTCTTCCCTTATCTGATCTGAACGGAGACCAACCCAGGGTCACACTGTAAAACGGATTCAAGTGGAGACACCACAGTGGACCAAGATGTATGCAAGTAGAAAGCAGTGTTAAAAGAAATGACCAGGTACAGGACAGGATAGTATATCAGAAGTTGAAACAGGCAGGAAGCAAGGCAAGGAGCCCAGAGGTACAGGGCAGAAGGCAGAGAAGTGTGGCAAGGCTGTCAGGTAGGGAAGCCTAGAGGAGAAGGGCAGAAGGCAGCGGAGTGCGGCAAAGCCATCAGGCGGTAGCCGAGAGGAGTAGGGCGGAAGGCAGTGGAGTGCGGCAGAGCAGTCAGGTGGGAGCCGAGAGGAGCAGGGCAGAAGGCAGCGCAGTGCGGCAGAGTCGCCAGGTGGGAACCCAGAGAAGCAGGGCGGAAGGCAGCGGAGTGTGGCCGAGCCGTCAGGTGGGAGCCCAGAGGAGCAAGGCGGAAGGCAGCGGAGTGCGACAGAGCCACCAGGTGGGAGCCCAGAGGAACAGGGCAGAAGGCTGCAGCAGAATGGAGAGGGAGCTGCAAGCATCAACAGCAACAAGAACCAAAGGCCAAATGAGGATTTCCAGGAAGGTCAAAAACTGGTAACAGGAGCACCAGCACGAACTCCCAGAGAAAGCAGTTGACTGACAACTGCTTCTGTTCAAAGTGAGCTTATAAAGGCCCTCCAAGCCAGCAGGCCAGCAGGGTGGAGCTGATTGCAGAATCTGGCAGCTGTGTTCAATTTAGTCCAGCCCTGGCTTCAGTAGCCTGCAGCAGTAGCAGCAGTGGATTCTAATCAAGTGCTCTCCACCTCTCTGCAGCCTATCCTGCAGTAGCTTGGAACAGGTGAATGCAATCAGGCCCTCTGCAGCTCTTAGTAGCTTGCTGCAAACAAATGTATTTAGTATGCCTCCTCCAGCCCTCTGCCTTTTGACAGTATACATGTCCCTGAATGCATCTGCTGGTTTAACCCAAAAGCCGGAATGGAACATGCAATTAGATTAGTCCAAAACTGCAGGAAATTAAGGAAGAGGCGCATGTAGCGGTGCTGGGTGGCAGGCGAGCAGGATCCTGACACCCAGACCTGTGTTCAATGGTAAAATCAAACCCTTGCAGGCTGGTTGACCATCTCAGTAGTTTAGGGTTTTCCCCTTTCATTTGCATCAACCATCTCAAGGGTTGGTGGTCAGTCTGAATCACAAAAGTAGATCCATAAAAGTATGGTCTAAACTGTTTCAGTGTCCACAGAATAGCAAATCATTCTCTCTCAATGGTTGCCCACCTTGTTTCAGGTTCCTTCAGCTTCCTGCTGATGAAGAAAATGTGGTACTCCCTACCTTTCTCATCCAACTGATTCAGAACTGCACCTATACCTGTACTGGAAGCATCTGTTTGCACAATGAAGGTTTGGTTGTAGTCAGGAGCTCTTAAAATTGGAGCTTGACAAAGGGCTTTCTTAAGTCCTTTAAATGCTTGAGTGCACTTCTCATTCCAGATGACCTTTTTAGAAAATTTGGGTGAGGAGATCACATTCAAGAGAGAAGCTATGGTCCCATAGTTCTCTATGACGTTACTATAGTAACCAGTGAGGCCTAGTGTTAGGCGGAAACCTGTGCAGTTCCCTCTGGGACCACTGCAAAAGATTTAGGACTACAGGTGTTGCGATGAACCCACTTGGTAGCAGTCTGTACCACACAGATTCAATTGGTAGCTGTGGCTGAGCAGTCAGACTTCTCTCAAGAAAAGTTGGTCAGTATAGGGAGTATACAAGATAGGGTAATTCTTCGCAGCAAAACGAGTAAACACGCAACCAGGCTTTAGTATAAAGATAGTAAGTTATTTATTAATAACAGAACGTCTACGAAAAATACTAAAGTGAACCACGGCAAACAAATCAAAATACAATTACTCTGCAGAATGGAATAAAGCTCAACCCCCCGAAACACAATATCGACAACTCTAGGTTTCTACGGCACCACTTATTTTCAGACAGAGGTGTATACCTCAACCCAGATGACACTCGAATATTTAGTGAGGAAGGGAGAGAAGAGAAAGGCAGGTAATGAAGTCAACACGGTTCGTACTGAAGCGGGTAAAAATGCAAGGCAAGAAGGCATTAATCACACTAGATCATACAGTTCGGCGGCCAGGCCCACTCGGTGAGAGGCAAGGCACGATGTCCTGGAAAGTCTCTACGGATGATGCACTCAAGTCTTGTTTAGCAAATTGGTTAGCGACAGGTTGCACCAGTTCAGAACAAAGAGTGAATAAAGCTTGGAGGCAACCCAACGGAACGGAGAGGAATCAGATACCTCACACGAACCGATCGAAAAAGGGAAGCCAGGCGGTTACGGTACCTTGTTGTGGAAGACAGCTCCGACGGGGGCAGTTGTTCCTGGTGGTGGATGCACGACGGGTCTTGGCCAAGAGAAGAGATGCTCTCGTCGTCGAAGAGAAGATGTCCGGTGCACCACCAGGGAAGAAACCAGCCGCGGAGTGCTTCGTCACAAGGCACCACCTTTCGATCACGGTGCAGGAGTAGTGGCTATCCGGTTGCCGGGTGCTCTGCACGGGCAATTCGACCACTGCGTCCTGGGCGACCAAAAAGCACAAAGAAGAAGAAGACTGGTTGTCCCCACCAGTCAGGGAAAGAGACTCTCCGGCAGGGAGATCTCTTCTGTCGTCGGGAGATTGTGAGACGATTCCGCAGGGCTTCACCGGAGGTGTTGTCGTGCAGGTCGGCTCAGCGTTACCCTCGTCGGATTCTTTAGGTCCAGTGGCGACTTCCTGAAGATCCAGTCCCAAAGCCCTGCTTTTATGCAGACGTCCCCCATTCATTCAGCCTAGCTTGTCAATCAACACATGCTAAGTGGTGAGCGGGAAGGCTCACCACCTGGGCCAATCACTTCAGAGTGCGACCTGAGTTGGCAAGGCAACTCGGTCCAGGGTGTCTAAACCCCCTCCCACACCCCTGCGGTAACCCAGACAGAATGGCACCACTTTGGAGGGTCTCTGTCCAGAGGCCCGCCAAAAGTGGAACAAAGGGCTCAACCTTTGGTTTAGGAGTCACAGAGAAAAACACAGACGCCATTTTACAACCCGAGTTCTGGCAGAAAATACCACTCGATAAACCTATTTAAGATAAGTAGATCGGTGGTACGTTGGAGATTAACGAAAAACAGTATTAATCTTCAACAATGGGACGGATCCCATAGGGTTATGCCCGGGGTCGAACATAACAAGTAGTTTCCACTGCCACCAGCCAAAACTCGACGAGGAGGGACGGGACAGTGCCCCCTCGGGTAACAGATCCAGGAGTAATCGAATTACCCCTACTAGCACGTCCACAATAAGATGGTTGGTACTAGTTCTGTTAGCAAATTTAGGTCTAGTAAAGCCAATGGTGACTTTACATGCCCGGGGAGACGGTAGTCAGTCCCCGGGTATGGAGTCTATGGTGGGGGGACCAGCTAGGGTGCCCCCGTGTCACGACACGTAGGGTGCGGAGTGACACACATAGAAAAACTTATGAGACCCTATGGAGTAAAAGACCCCATAGCCCATCGAACACACTGCCAATTCAAAGGAATTCCACACATACATGTCCAAGAGTGAGAGGAAAAGGGTCACACTCTTGGCAGGATGGGAAAAACAAACTCCAGAAATCCAGCAAAGCTGCTGGGGGACTCACTAGGTTAGGAAATTCAGCCTAAACAGAGAATTCTCCCTAACACCTAGGAAGGCTCTCACTTGGGTTTGAATAGTAGGGGTGGCCCAGTATTGTGCAGCTTGTACCTTGCTAGGCAATAGCCTTATTTCACCTCCTCCTACCTCATGTCCAAGGTAGACCACTTTACTCTGACCAATTTGACACTTACTCACATTTATGGTCAGATGGGCATGCTCAAGAGCCTGCAAAACATATCCTTAGTGATCAACATGTTCTTTCCAAGTAGGGCTGAACACTGAAATGTCATCCAATCCAAGTATGCCATGCAGAAGTCCTCCATCCCATTCAGAACTTGATTAACTATCCTTTGGAATGGTGCAGGTGCATTCGTTAGTCCAAAAGGCATTACCTTAAACTGATAGAGGCCTGATGGGGTTGAGAATGCAGTTTTCTCCTTGGCATGGTCTGTCAGTGCTATTTGCCAATAGCCTGAAGTGAGATCAAATGTACTGAGGTACTTGGCTGAACCTAGCTTGTCCACCAGTTCATATGTCCTTGGTAAAGGATGGGCATCAGTCTTTGTGACTGCATTAAGAGCTCTATAGTCCACACAGAATCTGAACTCCTTGGATCCTGCCTTTGGTATTGGTACCACTGGACTAGACCATGGACTTGGAGATGGCTCTATTACCCGAGATCAAGCAGCTTGTTGACCTCTTCCTTTATGTGGGTTCTTACATGGTCTGACATCCTGCAACCTCTGTTTTTAACAGGTAAACAGTCACCAGTGAGAATACCATGCTGGCCCCAAGGGGTCAAGCCTGGTGATAGTGAAAACAGGGAGGCAAACTGATTTAACAGAAACCTGCACTCCTCCTGTTATTCCAGTGTCAGATTAGAAGAGAGATTGACTCCTTCTATCTTCTCATCTAAAGGCTGTCCTCTGAGTAGGTCAGGTAGGGGTTCACACTCCTCCTCCTCTTGAGATGAAGCTAGAAGCAAAGCTCCTACTTCTGGTCTCGAGACATAAGCTTTTAAACGGTTAGTGCGAAAGACTCTGGGAGTTTCCTTAGGATTGTCTAAGTCCACCAGATAGTTGACCTCTCCAAGTTTGCCCACAACCTTGAAGGGTCCTATCCACTTGTCCTGCAAGACCCTCTGCCTTGTAAGTACCATGACTAAAACTTACTGGACTTGAGTATAATCAACCATGTTGGCCTACTGGTCATGCCAATGCTTCACCAGAGCCTGACCTGCTTTCAAGTTATCAATGCTTCTGCCATTATGTGTGACATTCTCCTCCGGAGACCTATCACATAGTTAGTGACTCTCACTGGCTTAGGGGAAGGAGCACTCTCCAACCCCTCCTTGATTAGGGACAAGGGGTCTCTAACTGGATGGCCATAAATAAGTTCAAAGGGACTAAATCCAACTCCCTCCTGAGGGACTTCTCTATAAGCAAAGAGAAGGCATGGCAGTGGAAGGTCCCACTTTCTCCTAGGGGGTTCCTCTAAAGCACCTATCAGGTTCTTCATTATACGGTTAAACCTCTGTACCAATCCATTTGTCTGTGGGTGGTAGGCAGTTGAGAACTTGTAAATTACTCCACAGTTCTTCCACATGGCCTGCATCTAGTGGGACATAAAATTGGATCCCCTGTCAGAGATAACTTCCTTAAGAAAACCTACCCTCTCAAAAGGGATTCCCACAACTTGTGCCACATTCTTGGCTCCACTCTTGCCAGAGTTTTGGCAAGTGTGACAGCTCCTACAGAACTTATCTACTTCAGACCCCAACTTAGGCCAGTAGAAATACAGAGAGAGCCTTTCTTTGGTTTTCTTGAAACTCAAGTGACCAGCCAAAGGTATCTCATGGGCTAACTGTAGGAAAAGTTGTCTACTTTCCAGAGGCACTACAAGTCTTCTGTAGTCCCCTGGAATAGACTCAGTAGGTTCACTGTAGAAGAGGCCATTTTCTCAGTACAACCTATGCTTCCCTGGCTCTTGCCCTTCCAGCTGGGAAGCTGCCTGTTGGCGAAGACCTTCAAGAGTAGGACACGCTTGTTGACCTCTGCTTAAGTCTGCCCTACAGGGTCCACGTTCTGCCAGTAAAGACTGCAGCTCACGATGGTCTGCAGGATCCAGATATCCAACAGGAGTGAGGTCCTCTTCCAGCTCTGATTCCTCAGCAGCTGATTCAACCACACTAGTAATGCTCCCAAGCTTTGCGACAGCTTGTATGTAGGTCCCCTTCGCAAAACATACCACAGAAATTGCACATGACTTCCGCAATATCATTTTTGCTGTGTTGGTCCTTTACGCACAAATATTGGCAACTCTCAGAAATTCTTTTTTGTGCACATTGCTTCTCCCGTGGTGTAAAGCTGCAGCCACCCACACCACGTCATCATCACTGTTGGTCATTTTAAAATGCAGGACCATGGAGGAAAGGAAAAACAAATACTGTACAAATACACAACATAAAAAGGACTATGTCACTTAATATCAAACAACTTAAACAACTTAAACAATAAAAAAATAATAAGCTAAAATGTAAAAAAAATGACAAACTACAATGCATAAGATAAAGGACAAAGATATAGGAAGAAGAAAGGTAAAAAAGGAGGTATTACCCAAATTGTTCAAACACAATTGTTTGAATGCACAATTGACCGAATTGCTGGTGTCTGAGTTGACCTTTGCTCAATTGACCGTATATATTACACATCCAGCGGTAGCTGCTAAACCCATAGGAAGAGCACTTTTTGGGCGGCTTATAACTTTGCTCCCCCTGAATCCTCACCAAAGTTTGCAAAGATATATGTATATACATATATATATATATTTCGAAAATAAGAAGAAGTAATTCCACTTCTTCCAAGAAGGGACGGCACTCTCCAAGTTATGGTCGTACACCAGCTGAAAATTCCTCAAAATCATCCCATCACACAACGACAATTCCTTTCAAGTATCCAGTTTTATTTAGGTATCAGTAAGGCAGATTGACCACGATAAAACGTGTTTAGCAATGCTCCTATTGCTTGATCACGTACAAGAGAACAACTGTTACACAAAAACATTAAACACAAATGCATGCAAACCTCTATGGTTCCATAGAGCTCTATTGTCCGTTTTCGCTTTCTACCTAGGAAAGGCTCTGTGCATTTGTTCAGAAAATGCATTTGGCCATTTTGTAATTGGTAATCATTTTTTGTGTGCAATTTGCATTTACGTAGTTTTTCATAAATTCCATGTATTTTTTTAATGAATGCAGAGGAGAAACGACTCAATTCATTTTATAAAAAGTATATAAACTGCCTAGTGCATAGAAAAAATATACATTGTAGTTTCATTCCTTGCACACTTTTGTAAATATATCCATTCATAGCTTTCAACTGCCTCAAGTCCATTGGGAATGCAACTGTTTATTTTTCCTTTTTCATGTAATCACTTATTAATTACTAGGCTAGTGCTAGGCTTCTTTGATTTTAAAATACAATCCATATTCATGCAATGTTTACATAAGTATATGGCCTACTGTGAGGTTTGGTCGGGGGTGGGCAAAGTTATAGGGTGGTCCCAAAATGTATTACATTCCCATAGACTGAATGGAGAAAAAAATGTCTGCCGCACCTACAGCCCAAACCGCTGGACGGATTTTCACCAAATTTGTGGCAGGGGTGCGGCTTGGTCCCGAAAGCGTGCTTTTGTAAATTTGGTGAAAATCCATCTAGTATTTTTTTTTAAACAACCAAAAAGTAGATCTAAAAAAAATAGCGATATCTATGTCCGCTCCACGGACACACTTCCCTGTTCACTCCACAGACAGGACACTGATTGAAAAATCGGCTTACATCATGTCCGCTGACACGCGACATGCTCTCTGATTGGCTGGGATGAGACATGAGGTGTGTCAAATTGTTTCGATGCGCCTGTCATATTGGATGCGCAGACATGCGCTGGAAGTGAGCATAAATCCAATTTTGCAATTTTGGCGAGTGTGTTGGTGTGTATGAGTGCTTGGAGAGGGTGGGGGAGTAAGAGATGGGTCAAATACTGTATTTGTTTAGGTGGGAGAAGGCTGTGATGTTTTTGCAGTGTCTGCGGTCACCGCGGTTGTCCGCGGACATACTAAACACTGGGAGCACTACTGGCTATTTTAGTTCAGTATGATGTTGGTTTTGGGTCGTTAGAAGAGCATTGGGTGAAGAGGGTATGTATTGAAGAGTTTGTACATTGGTTGTAATTATTTTTTCGAATGTTAATTGAAGTGCACCGTTTTGAGGTGGATGTATTATGTTTTTGGGTTGTGGTGATTTGGTAGGTGTTTGTTTCTTTGGGTGTGTTATGCTGTAGTGGTTGTGGCCAGGGCCTAGAGTCTTGGGGGCATGGCCGAAGGCCGTAGGCCATAGGCCATGCCCCCAAGACTCTATGCCCTGGCCACAACCACCGCGGCATCACTCTACAATGCTACCAAACATTTTGATTGTGGTATGTGAGCTGCTTAGGGGAAATATTTTCTAAAATTTGAGTACTTATTGATAGTAGTGTAATAGTGTTTATAGGATAGTGAGATGGTGTGTGGATTGGTGAGGGGAAGCACTTACTTTTTTGGATGGAAAGAGTAGATTTCTTCTGAGTTCTTGTTCGTACTTCAGAGGCTGTTCATGTAGACATGGATTTCTTTGTTTCTGCAGTAGTAGTGCTTTCTGATAACTGTGCATAGCATGTGCATGCAATTTTCTTTGCCTATGTGTATTGTGTATATTTTATTTAAAATCTGCTATTTGAAAGTGCTTTAGAAATGAGTGCAATAGGGATGGAAGTCTAATCAAAATGTTTTTCTTGCTGGGGAGAGTTTGGGGATAGTTGGCTGGGACATGGAGAGGGGGAACACATACATGTGGGACAGTGATGTTTATTTTTTTCTTTTATATGGTCCTCCACAAAGTTTTTTTTTTTTAAATGACATTTTTCATGAACAGATCCATTTTTAGTTCTATTTGCTGCAGAGCATTTTCTAATGTCTCTCTTGGTATATTATTTGCATGGTCATGGTTAAGTTGCGCTACTAAAAACCTATGAAATTCAGTGAAAGATACTTTGTTAAAGGGATGTTATGGTTCCAAGTAAAACAGAAAAACCCCTGAAATTCGCCAGTTATGGTAAGCTAAGCAACCATAACTCGCGCCACCTCTGTGCACTGCTAAGACTAACACCCAGGACATCACAGATAACATCACAAATGTCATTGATGACATCACTGATGAGATCACATGTGCATTTACTTTTCATGGAAAGACTGTACAAGGGATTCTTATTGTAATGTTAATAAAAAAGTATCAAGGATCATTGGAATACATATCATGAGGTACGTAGTGCATTAAGCAATACAAATACCATTATATTATGAAGATTTCCCAGTATACTAAGGTACATTTGTGAATATATAGGTATAGTGTGCAGCAGACATGATGGAGGTGCAATATTAATACTCTTGCTATGTTAAATAGTAACATTATAAATGCTTTCTGCATACTGTAAACATTTAATACGTACCTAATAAAACCCACTTACTACATAATTGCATTATTGCAAACAAAACACAAACAGACAACAACACATACAAATATGAACATATACAGGAAAAATGAAGTAAACAAAAAAACAGAAGTATTACCAGACAATTTTCATAACCTAACTGATTATCTTCATGCACATAAATGATTGCTCTCCTTCAAAGCTACTATTTCCCTATGTATAACTATCACATAATGTGACTGGACCCTAAGGAAAGTAGAGTGAGTACAATTTATACAAATATAAGCATATCCAGGGAAAGTATAGTAGTAAAAAAACAGCAGAACTATAAAAAAGTGTTGATGACCTTACTCATCATCTTCATATATAGAAAGCATTGCTGTCTTCCAAGTCTGTGTTTTCCCCTATGTATACGTTTCATATGCTGTGGGTGAACCCCAAGTGAATTACTGTAAGAACATATTTGAAGTATAAGTCTACAAATATAGTACTTTTTGAATTATTAGTTCCTGACTGTTACTGGCCTACATATGTCAGTAAAGGAAAAAAGTGGGAGCCAGACATGTGATGTCATCAGTGATGTCATCAATGACATTTGTGATGTCATCTTTGATGTCCTGGGTGTTAGTCTTAGCAGTGCACGCTGGTGGCGCGAGTTATGGTTGCTTACCTGGTTTTTAGTAGCGCAACTTAACCATAACGTCCCTTTAACAACATTTTTGTTACTGAATATACATATATAGATAATGTAAATTTGATAAATGTTTACTAGGATGCCCTTAGTTTTTATACATATAACATAGAACACACTGAACCCCCTACCTGGGCTAGTGGGTCTGATATCCGCAGACCATGCGGCTGTTTGCGGATGGACTCAGACAACATCAACACTATCCAAAAACTCAGGGGATATCTAACATTGTTATATCATCCAAAAAAAACCACTAAAAATGTTCAAAAAGCAGCACATACATACATTACATTCAATAATAAAGAAGAAGTGGAAACTGTATGACACTGAAATGTCTAGTACTTTGGAATGCGTGGAAGAAAATGTTTCTCGTGATGAAATGAGTGAAAACAGTGATACTAATGGTAGACACTACACTTCTATATATAAACCAATTGTTACCCATTACTTTATGTGTACTTATCAATTTTTTTAACACACCATACATACATTAAAAATAATACAGAAACGGAGACCTTAAAAAATCATCTGCAGTTAATGCAGCAAAAAAATGATCTATTAAAAGAATAGTGTGCTCATAAATTGCGCGCTCAGAAATATTATTGTCCCAAGTGTTCAGGCATGTGCTTCTAAGCATAAGTTGATCGGTCGTACAAACATTTCCTATGCACCTTACCGTAATTTTCCTCTTTTTTACACATTTGAAATCAGGTACCAGGGAGCGGCCATCTTGTGATAATCTTATCCGTTGCCACATCGCCCAAGGTGGACTGCCCTGGCGGCACTAATTCATATGTCCCGCACCCAGTCATCACCGACGTGATAATGTTACTTGACGCAGAACCCGGTATATCAACACACATCATCTCACAACACGGAGCATCCCAATTTTGAATATAAAACCATAGTTTTAAAGGAAATAGCAAAACTGTACAATTTGTAAAGTACTTTTATTTCACAATAAACAATCCGAGAACATCCAGCGATTGCCATATTCAAGCAAATAGGTAATTTTTTCTTTGTTCTCGATCCACAAATGTTTTTCGTGAATCATGCGGTGTTCCTTTTGGGTATAAGAAGCGCATTGGACGCACACTGTGAATCGCAAGGTTTTGGCATCAGCTTGGCGATAGGCCACCGTAAACGATGTCAGGTTGCTGCTTATTGCTGGTACTGTGTAAGGGCATAACGGCCTGTGGCGATCGTCCCAAAAAAGAGTCACTGTGATCCACACAATCACGTGTATCTGCGGTTGACGGTTAAAAAAAAACATCAGTTGGTATCTGGAATCGATGACAATCGCAGAAAGGCAGGATTTATCTTTTTAAAAAGATAACAGAAATGTGTCTCAGTAGTCCATCTTTATTACAGTCATCATTTTAACCATTAATTTGGCCCTGTGTTACAACTATTGATAAACACAGACGTGAAACAATGGGAACACAGGAAAAACAATGTGGAAAGTACTCTTCAATTTGCTTCAGAAGTTAGTGCTGTGATATGATCGTTTATTTATATAGCGCATATACACAATGTGTTTCAAAGCACTTCAAGGCAAGGGAGGGAACAAGGGAAAATACAACCACATTCGTACAGGCCATGAACAGTAAGGATTTGAAATTAACTATCGGACTCGGCCTGACGACATTTCAGATAGTGCAAGAGCTAAGACATAGATAAGGAAGGGAGGGGGAGAGTGGGAAGGAAATGGAAACAGACAGGTGACTACCGTACTAGTCCTGATGACATTTCTGGTAGAGCCGGAGAAAAATAAAAGCTGAGGGAGAGGGGTGCAGAAAGGGAGGGGAGGAATAAAACAAGCGACTATCATACTAGGCCTGACGACATTTCAGATAGTGCTGGAGGGGAGGTGGGGAGGAAAAAAACAGTAATGGGAGGGTGGAGGAATCAGTCGAGGTTGCTATCATATTCGGTCCAGGGACAATTCTGATAGAGTAAGTGCATAGAAGAAAGTAGGGGGAAGAGATAGGAAAAGGGAGAAGGGAAAGGAGGAGAGAACAGAGAGTAAGCAGCCAAAAAGAGTGGAGAAGAAAGAGTGGCGAGTGAATACAATTGCAGAAGTCAGTAGTAACACATAATGTTGGAAGCCAGGATACAAGATGAAGATGGGAACAGCATGATTCAGGGCCACCATGAGTACAAGATGCAAAGGAAGTCCAGCATGAGTGTTGAGAAAGAGTGACGCACCGTGAATGAAGTCCATAAAAGTCAAATCCAGCATTGGCCACAAGGCGGTGATGGTGAAGGAAAGCACCAGGTCGGCGGGGCTTGCAAAGTGGTGAAAAAAAAAAGCAGCAGGCAGGAAGGTACCAGGTGGGCGGGGCTTAGGCCAGGTGACCTAGATCCACTTGCACCTGCTCCCCATCTGCAAAGGAAAAGAAGCTGGAGGGTTCCTTAAGTAGGGAAACAGAGCGGCAAGCAGGAAGGCACCAGGTGGGCATGGTTTGCTAATTGGTGAAAAAGAGCAGCAGGCAGGAAGACACGAGTATGGTCAGCTCGAAATCAGATGTGGAGGCTGATGCTACAATCAGGGAGCAAGCTAAGGCCAAGAAGAACACAAACACAGAATTTTAATTCAATATTAGCGTTGAATTACGCATTTGTGGAACCTGGGGGAACCCAGTAGTGGACTACACGCATCTCAATGCTGGACTGCCCATGTGCACAGGACAAAGCCAAGTACACACACAAGTTGTGTAATTGCGTGTCATTGCAATATGCCACGAACAACAATCAAGTACAATGTAAGCCACCAATAATGGTCGGTAAATAAGTTGACTAGTTTGTCTTTAAAATTTAGCGAAAGTAAAACTTACATAATATTCGGCATTTCCATTCTATCTGCGTAACGCAGGCACTCCGTTCAGGTCAACGAATTTTCATAAAATGAAATTATATGTTCCTTTGTCCAGTTTTGGAATGGTGAACCTTATCATATTTAAAATGATTACATCTCTCCCTTCATGCATTCCTTTCGGAATCCTCCCTTTGTTTCAAGGTCAAAAAACAATTGAACCTCATGCTGCGTACAATGCCTGGGTTTGCTCAGTTTGGAAACAAAAATTCAATGGTGCTGACCTTCACTGACAGTGGGAGCCAATAGCCCTTCAGACCATACTGGCATTACAAACATTTTTGAAGAACATATGAATTGTTTGCTACCATTCACCAATGCGGGCGACATTTCTACAGATTTACTTTGTTCCTCTGGAGAACTTCGCACTCTCCCAGCGACTCCCACAGCCAGGCTACACCACCTGTCACCTCAGCCCATCTCCTCTTCACACGGCAAATCACCTAAACATTTTTCAAAGGATCAAATCTCAAGACCTGACAAAATGTGCTTGTATGAGAATGTCCGAGCAAACCCTGCTGCAACCCCCTCTGGCCAGGCCGCGGCCCCCTAACCCCAATGACCGCAGTTATATATTAGAGGCCTATAATTTGCACACGTGTGTTTCTAGTATCCCACTTTCGGTCATTAGCGAGATGAACGGTGTGGGGGTCTTTCCACCTTACAAATACAGACACATACTAAATATGTAATAGTAATGCTTTTACATTATAATGCAGATGGTATCAAAAAAAACTGCAAGTGAACTGAATTCACACATGGTAAACTATCACTTGGTAAGAAAACCTTCACAACAGTATGTATAATCTACCACGCAGGAGCCACAACCAATGCAGGTCACTACACTGTACATATAAAAAAGAAGTGTGGATGGGTCAAATATAATGATACCAATATTACTGTAAAACAGAGAATGAGAAGGTCTGCGACCTACCTCAATAAATCCCACCCTACATCTTCCTCTCTCCACCTGCTGTGGACAAAAAACAAAACTATTGTCCCATATTACCATAGGTACTAAATCAGAAAAAAATAACCTTGGCATTTGGAAGTATTTTCATTACTGCCTGAACCAAGTGTTCCAAATCTGCCAACAAAATAGGGGAACTGACATACCCCAAATGCAAAGCACCACAGTGCAAAACAACTACATATGGAATGTTTACCCTGCCCATATTTCCACAAACTTGTACAATTCCCTGCACATTGAAACCAGGCACAGTGTTCCACATCACCTCCACTCCTTTAACATCAGAATTGTTTGCCACATTCCTACATTTAACATACTGCTCCAAACCATGCACAAAATATCTCCAACCACCAATACCCTGACTTTCTCCACCTTTGCCACCTTCACTACACACAGCCTCTTTCAACACAAACCACAACCTCAACATCTGATTGGCTGATCCCTACAGTCCCCTTTCCATGCTGCATTTGCTGAGAAACCCCAGATGTGGTACGCCCTGTCCGTGGACAGCCTCAGTGTCTGCGGAGCGTGTAACACTGGGGCAGCCCTTCTACCCTTTCCACTTCACTCTCTGCACCATTTCCTCATTGGCTACTGTTAAGCAGTCACACAATCATCCACCAATCGCATCCAAGATCTCTACATCTAACTCTATCATCACAGATTAGCACTTTAGATGTACTATTGATCACTCTCAGTACAATTAGGCCGTCACTGCAATGGACCTACAGCAACAACTACTATAAAATGCCCAAAGATTTCTACTTACAGATTCATGCACATCCGCATGCATGAACACAGACTACAGGTATGCATATTTTCTACACAGCACATGTACAGCTCTTCTAGGAATGTACATAAACAGAGTAACTGCCACTTAGCCTGTATAAACTGTAAAATGAACTTAGTGACATTTCTCCCATCTGTTATGATGAAGTGTTAATTGCAAACGTGTCTTCTCTCCACATTTTTGTTTACTCACACAGCTATCTAACAAAATGCTTTATTTCATATTAAAAGATAGGAAAAATAACCGTATAATTATGAAAAAAGATGTCAATGTGTTATAAAATTACAAGCAGCCAGGATGAGTACATGCATCTTCAATCAAGCACACACACAGACAATATCATTAGAAAGGCTACCAGCTCAAACAACACCACTTCCTCTATATGAAATCCTTCTGCTTTATTTCCCAAAACCTTCACAAATGCATACATTGCATGCTTTTCTGTACAATCTCTGCCATTTACCCTGTAAAAATAGCAAAAAATGCATGTGATTATTTCTTCTATTTCTTAACATTCATTAACATAACATTAAAAAAACAAGTGTGACGTATATGTTTACTATTATACTCATTTGTAAAACATATTCAACTAACAGATTCTAAATAAAATATACAGGATGCACATAGGCAAATGAAAGTGCATATGCATACTATGCTCATTTGTAAGAAAACACTACTACAAAAACAAACAAAAAACATTGTCTACATTAAAAAAAGTGCTGCAAACACACATATTCACTAACTTCTTTTTTTTACAATTGCAGTGAAGACCACTCTCCTGAAAAGCAGCAGTGTCTGAAGTATGAACAAGGACTTAGAAGAAACCTTTTCTTTCCATACAAAAACGTACAATACTAACATAATGTGCTAACTGTTACTCAAACAAACTAGCATTTTAGTATTGTAGAACAAAGAAGTGTATTAACCCTTTCCCATTAGATGTAGAATGAGTGCTTCCCCATACCAGTTGTATACTTTATATTGTCATCTGAAGCTCAGTATAGTAACACACAAATACAAGAATAACCTTCCCAACTTGATGTAGCTCCCATTGCACAATCACAGACATCCACAATCATCCTTACCATCATACTCAGACACTCATGCACAAAGCATGCATAAACTGCACAACAGCCCAACCCACACCTTCTTTTTTTCTCCAACAGACCCCAAAGAATGCCTACCAAAAAGCAACGCTGTAGAAAGCAATGCAGAAGTAGAGTAAATCAAAATAAAAGTGTCCAAAATAAATGACGCCAGGCTCATTATCAGGAATAAAGCAATACCAATTTTGGACTTTAATCCAACATGAAGGCCTATTACACAGCTCAGTTCTTTAGAACCAAGCCATGCGGTCTAGTGTTTTGGGTGTGGCTGGGCCTGGAACTACTTTGCCTGGAACTACTTTACCTGGGCTATTTAAACCACACCCAAACAGCAGAACATGCTTTGCGTTATTCTGCACTCCTGCAGCGTAACACTCACCATGTCCAGCTCCTGCTCATCTGCTTTTCCGGCGGCCCGATCCCGAAGCCCTAGATCCGTATTCCATTAATAGCCTTAAGAACAAGAACAGCATTAGCGAGCAAGAACACTTACCTGTGAAGTAACCGGCCTTGAATCCATCCTGCGCTTCGCTTACCTCGCCCATCTCTGAAGTTCGCTGCAACCTGCAAAGGTAAAGAAACAAGAACAGCATTAATAACAATTCTTACCTGGGCAAGCAGCGAGTCCTGGCAGCACCCTGTGCTTCTCTTACCTCGTCCATCTCTGGGTTTCACGGGAAGGGAGAAGGAACAAGGTCAGCATTAACAAAGCACTTACCTTGGCAAGCAGCGCTTCGATTGCTCATCACTCCGGAACATCACTGCAACCTGTATAAAGAAGAGAAGAGAACACAGGTTAGCAATTAACACCAATAGACAGTGCAGCGCTGCTTGCATCAATAACTCACCATAGTCTTCGCCATTGGCGCGGCAAATCCGAGATCGCAACCATCCCTGTGAAAACAAAAAGAGACATTGTTAGGGAACAGCGTAGTGGAGCAAGATGCAGAGAAGTCAGAGAAAACAGAGGGAAAGGAAGAGACAGAATAAAGACGGAAAAGACATTATAACTCACCTGGAAGACAGCAAGCAGAGTCACAGCCGGTCTGGACCCAACATAAGGGCACCTGGACCAGTGAAGCAACTAGGTCCACGGAACGCTCACACCAACTACACGCCCCTGCACAGAAACACAGGACGGGTAGTTCAATGCACAAAAACCTAAGGTGAGCAATAACCCCAAGGGAGGGGATTTGGACCAGAGGGAGGTGGGATTCCACCCATCACAGAACCAGTATCTTAACCCTCCATTCTCCTTTTATAGGCGCTGACCAATTATTCGCCCATAACCAAGCAGAGAGGGGTCTGGGATAGTGCATAGACCTCCATCTAGTATCGTATGGCGCCCCCGTGGATACCAGGTGAGCATAAAAATATCAACAAAAATAACTTCTCAAACGTCTGTGGAGATGAATGGAGTCACACTACGAGCACAGAACCATATTTTAATGAAGAGGGATATGAACAACAGCAAACAAACCCAATTGCCATATTGACGAGGGTATGAAAAACGTAATAACACCATTATGAAACAAGAAACTCTGCTCACAAAAATATCCCCAGAAAACTCAGTATCACCTCTCCATTCTACTGAACCAAAACGTCCAGTCTACAAATGGCTGTGCACATCAATGTGTAACATTGACAAAAACCTTTCAAATCTTTACACCAGTTCCTCAATCAGTATCTAAAAAGCAAAGACAAATTCAAACTGAAACTGCTACAAAATATGGACGCCTGCATTTCACGACCTATTTGCAAAAGCACCTTCCATCATATCAAAATGATATCAACACTTCATTCAATTATAAGAAATCTGGTACATAAACTCTACTATGCTAAAAGTCCAGCTTTAGCATTAGGCAATTTAAAAAAACAATCTTCTACATGGTGCAGCCAAAGACCTACTCGAAGAAATAGAGCATATCCAAAGAAAATATTTTGGAAGTGAAATCCACTTACAAAATCCATTAGCTTTACAACAAACTAGCAACTACTGTACAAATAGCAACCTTCTACTAAACACATAGAGAAAAGAAATACTAAAATTTAAAAGTACCTCGGCTGAAGTACCAAACCATGTGTGTGTGTTGCCGGAGGACTTTTTATAAAAGTAGCACAAAAACTGTAGACATAACATACAAAATGGAAGACAAAGAAGATTCCAAATGGTTCCATTTAGCTCTCTACCTTATAGCAGAAAACAAATACGAAATTACTGACCCCTTAATACTTTGCAATTACTGCACTGCAAAACTTGACAACAACCAAACACCTTCACGTGCAATCACAAATAACTTGGAATTATTCCCACTACCAAAACCCCTGCAACAACTAAATTTATATGAGAGCATCATAATTCAAACAGTGCACCCATTTCAAGCAATAATACGCCTTCAACCAAAAACAGCAAAATTACCTCCCTCTGAATTAGTGAAAGGCATTCATAGTTTGTTTACCATTAGATCTCAAAGAAAATGTACACACTCATACACCACAATCCAAAATGTTTACTTCCAATGGTATTTTATGACGGAGTCTTTGTTACAAACTCTACAATCTTAACTGCATAGCCTACCAAAACTTCACATACAAACTCTACAAATGAAATAGTACACAAACTTTTGGGTTGTGGATATTTGATGGGTGTTTGATTCTATGGGTGTGTTATGCTGCGGTGGTTGTGGCCAGGGCCTAGAGTCTTGGGTGCATGGCCTGTGGCCTGCTGTCATGATGCCCGCTCCCGGGGAGCCGGTTCAAGCCCGGCGTCCCCGAAAGCGGACATCCAGTCCCCAAGGAAGGACCCAGCAACCCCATATAGGGGCCTTTTGGACAGTGTCCTGGCGCCATAGGCGCCAGGCTCATTATGGGAATGCTTGGGTGCACTTACCTGATGCAGACCATGCTGCAGGATCCCGGCCTCCTTGAGGCCTGAAAGGAACTACTTTACCTGTGGGACTAATTTACCATCCGGGCGTGGTCGGGGAAGGATACATACCTGATTGGAGGAAGGATACATACCTGGAACTTCTTCCAAGGCTATTTAAACCCCACCCGAACAGCCACACGTGCTTCACATTGTTCTGCATCTAGCAGCTGGAAGCTCACCGTGTCTGCTCCTGCATCCTGACTTCTGCCACGCCTGCCAGCATCCTGGATCACCTGCAAAGGAAGAGAAGAAGAGAACAGAAGAAGGAAAAGTCCTTACCTGCTAGATCCGCATCCCAGAGACATTTTGCCGACAATCCTGAAAAGGAAGACTTTAATTTAAAAGCTCATTGCGTTGATCGCTGCAGCACCGCATTCCACTCACCTTTACAGGGCGCCTCCATGTTCAGCAGCGATCATCCGGATTCGCAGTCACGCCCCAGCGCCTAGGGAGAAAAAGACCAGAACAAAAGGTGAGAGATAGAAGGGAATAAGGAAAGCAAAATCTCCATGTTAAGACTTACCTGTTGATTCATTCCCTCTTCATTTCGGGTCCGCGTCGCATCCTGGCATTTCCGGCCCGCGGCCCCTAAGGGGAAAAAGAGACATCAGCGTTAATGAGCGAATGAAAAGACATTGCCAAAAAACGCTCATTAAAGACTTACCTGATTTCTACAAGGATTTCACCTCTCATCTCGGGTCGGTGCCTGTTCCCCAGCATTCCTTACCCCGGCCCCTATGGGGAAAAAGACACTAGCATTAGTACATTAATGCATGGACACAAGGGGAACCTCTTCTCAAAAAACTTACCTGGAAGCCAAGCAAGTTTGGTTCTCACCAATCTGAAAATCCAGTGAAGTAACTGGATACCAACGCGCCCCTGCATCAGAAGCAGGATGGAGTGCTCGTCCTTCCAGACCCTAAGGTGAGACGCTATGAGAAATCACAGAAGGGTTTCAAGGAGGGTGAGAGGGGAAAGTGGGAGGCCGATTGCATTACCCCGCAGATAGTTAATCCCCTATTTTCGCCTACAGAAGGATACTTCTGCGAGCCAGACAAGCCAGATTTGGGGGCCCGGTCCAGTCCGTCTTCCGAACCCTGCGCATCACCTTAGAAGAGGTCACAGCAGCGCAAACCAGGCCAGCGCCTCCATGGGAGTCAGGTGAGCGTTACAGAACGCGAAGCCTTCCTACAAATTCCCACCCAGGCGCTATGGAAAGTTCTGAGACTGATCAGTTGGCCCAATTACTGGGGGAATTACGGGCCGAAGTACATGCCGCTCGTCAAGAGACTAATGCCCTCAGGAGGGAATTAATAATATCAAAGGAAAGAACTGATGACCTGGCCAGACTGCTTTTGCAAGGTCAAGCTGGGCAAACTCCTCTACCCGGTTCCGGAGGGAACCCCGCTCCTGTGGTTTCCAGTAACCCTGTGCAGATTAATCTAACTGGAAACATGCCACTGGCCCCACCCGAACGCTTTGCTGGGGACCCCAAACGATTCGCCGTATTCATGAATCAGTGTCGTTTGCACTTCCTATGCAGACCTGGGGCCTTCCCTAATGATCAGACCAAGGTAGCCTTTGTATTGTCATATCTCAGCGGCTGCGCTGCCGATTGGTCAGTTCCACTGGTTACTCAAGATGACCCGATTCTCCGTGATTTTCAAAGGTTTCAAGCAAGCATGGAAAGGTTATTTGCTCGACACTCTCAGGGGCAGGCTCTGGATGACGAACTTCTATCCCTGCGACAGGGCAATCAGGACCTCCTATCCTATATTGCAACCTTTAATAGACTAATTGTGGAAACGGGATGGCCAGACGATAAAAGAGTCACGTTGTTTTATCGAGGCCTTCGCGGAGAACTTAAAGATGTCTTGGCTCAAGTTGTAAATCCGCCCCAAGAATGCACAGAGTATATAGACTTAGTGGTCCAATTGGATCACAGACTTCAAAACAGAAAAGCAGAGCGGTCCAGGTTTGAGACCCGGGTGTTGGTCAAGACCCATGTTAATCCCAAGGGAGTTGATGTCTCTGAGCCTATGCAAATTGGAGGGGTTAAAGGACCCTTAACTCAAAAGGAACGTGAAAAGAGGCGGCAGTTAAAATTATGTCTTTATTGTGGGAATTCTGGACACTTTCTACGAGATTGCCCGGCAAAATCGCCCCGAAAGGTGGTAGGAGCCGCTGATAAAAACCATGAAGACTCTGTTTCGGGAAACGACTCCGCCCGACAAGTGTAGGGGTCCGCTTGCCAAGCTTGAAAACTAACTCTCAGACCTCGCATTTCATTGTGCCAATGGTTCTTGTAGATCCAGAACAGCCTAAGCGGTTGCATGCAATAAAGGCATACATCGATAGTGGGGCTATTGGAAACTATGTGGTTCGTGAATTGGTCTCTAGGATTAACCTCCCTCTCCGTCCTAAAACCAGCAAAGATGTCATCACCACAGTCCATGGAACTGAAATTGCCTCTGGACCGGTAACACATACCACTATTGAGGTGACTCTTATTGGTCCCGACGGCCATCGGGAGGGTGTTGTGTTTGATGTAATCAAGGCTCCACAGTTTCAGGTTATTCTTGGAATCCCTTGGTTAGAGACACATAATCCTCGAATTGATTGGCGAGCTAAGAGAATAACCTTCCCGGATTGTACACAAACCTGCTACCGAGAAAACCGGAAGTTTAATCTAGCATCTGTAACCTCTGCCTCCATGCAACTACCTCTGGAATACCAAGACTTTCAGTACGTCTTCCAAAAGGAACAGGCCAACACGTTACCTCCTCACAGATCGTACGATTGCCAAATCGATCTGGTGCCCGGTGCACAACCCCCTTGTAGCAGGATTTATGCCCTTACCAAACCTGAGAATCTGCATTTGAGACAATATTTGGATCAATACCTAGCTAATGGTTTTATTCGCCCGTCAAAGTCCCCGGCATCCTCGGCTTTGTTCTTCGTGCCCAAAAAAGAAGGCGACCTTAGAACTTGTATCGATTACCGCGCATTGAACCAGATAACGGTTAAAAACCGTTATCCTCTGCCTCTGATCCCTGAACTCCTTGACCAGGTGAAGGAAGCTTGCATATACACCAAGTTAGATCTCCGGGGGGGCTTATCATCTGGTACGAGTTAAAGAAGGCGACAAATGGAAAACTGCCTTCCGTACTAAATACGGATTATTCGAGTACCAGGTGATGCCTTTCGGATTGTGTAACACGCCGGCTGCCTTCCAATACTTCATGAATGATGTCCTTCGGGAACTCATCGATGTTTGTGTTGTCGCATATATCGATGACATTCTGGTGTACTCCTCTTCGGAATCTGATCACAGAAAACACGTCAGGGCAGTACTTGAAAAACTGCGCCAACACAAACTATTTGCTAAATTGGAGAAATGTGTTTTCTATACCACAGAAGTCGAGTTTCTAGGTTTCATCCTGACACCCAAAGGAGTCCGAATGGACTCAAGAAAAGTGGATGCCATCCTCAAATGGCCATCACCTAGCTCTGTAAAAGGGGTTCAAAGCATGCTCGGCTTTGCCAATTTCTATCGCAGGTTTATCCCGGAATTTTCACGCGTGGTACAACCCATTATTGCACTCTTGAGGAAAAATAAACGTTTTGAATGGTCTGAAGAAGCCGAGCAGGCCTTTCAGGATTTAAAAGCTAAGTTTACCTCCGCACCTATATTGAAACACCCGCGTCCAGATCTCCCTTATGTTGTCGAGACTGACGCATCCAGCCTAGCCATGGGAGCTGTCCTGTCCCAAAGAGATCCCGAAACCAACCAACTGCATCCCGTAGCATTTTGGTCCAGAAAATTCTCGGCACCCGAGGTTAATTATGCAATCACGGACAAAGAACTGTTAGCCATTAAGTCTGCTTTTAAAGCCTGGCGGCATTATCTGGTTGGCACTCGACATACCATCACAGTGATCACTGATCACCGGAATTTACAGTATTTGAAAACCGCCAAGGCTCAGTCATCACGGCAGCTCCAATGGGCTTTGTTTTTCGCTGAATTTGATTTCGTGATTACCTATCGACCTGGCTGCAAGAACAGCAAAGCAGACGCCTTATCCCGAATTGGAATGGGAGAATCTGATACAAACTCAGAACCAGTACCAATAATTCCCGAACAGAGGATTCTAGGCATGACTTCGTTACAGACGCTTGAAGACATTCAAGCCAGAGTGAAACAACTCCTGGACCCTACAACCTTACAGGAATGGATACAAAAGGGATCAGACTTTACCATAGATAATGGTTTACCTTATTTCCAAGGACGCTTATTCCTGCCACATAAGGAATTACACAAGCTAGTTATTTCCGGTTATCATGATACATTAATAGAGGGACACCCCGATATTGCCAAGACAGAGGAAAAAGTGAAACGACAATTTTGGTGGCCCTCTTGGCGAAAAGATGTTAAATCTTTTGTGATGTCCTGTGGTGTTTGCGCCCAAAATAAAAGTCAAAAGAAAAGACCAGCCGGTCTCCTTCAACCTCTAGACATACCACCAGCACCCTGGCACACCCTATCAATGGATTCTATTACGGACCTGCCTCCTTGTTCGGGGTACAATACTATTCTGGTAATTGTGGGTTTGTTTTCCAAAATGGCCCACTTTGTTCCTTTGAAAGGTTTACCTCCAGTTTCTGTCCTAGCCAAAGAATTCCTCGAAAATATTGTTCGGCTACATGGATTCCCATCTATACTAATCTCTGACCAGGGAAGCCAATTAATTTCCCACTTCTGGCGCAAATGTTGTCAAATGGCTTAGATCGACCTAAGATTATCGACCAGTCACCACCCTCAGACCGATGGTCAGACCGAGAGGACAAATCAGACCCTTGAACAGTACTTAGGGTGTATGTTACAGCAATCTGAAAGCAACTGGAAAGACATTCTTTGGATAGCCAAATACGCATATAATAATTCGGTACACTTTGGAACTGGCCACAGTCCTTTTTATACTTTGTTTGGGCATCACCCTCGAACCTCAAACCTTGACTCACCTCAGAACCTCGGAATGCCTGCAGTAGAACATCTGCATTCTACATTTACCCAAGCCTTCAAAGAGGCAACTACGCATTTACAACAAGCCAAGAGAAAATACAAGGAGAATGCTGATCTACATCGGAGTGAAGCATCTCCGTATCAGATTGGGGATCGAGTGTGGTTAGCTACCAGACATTTACCACTCAAAGTGCCTCGAACTTTTAAACCAAAATATCTGGGACCTTATTCTATTACGGCAATAATTAACCCAGTGGCTGTTAAACTTGATTTACCAGCTAGTATGCAAATTCACCCTGTTTTTCATTCGTCACTTCTGAAACCAGTGGTACCCGGAACCCGACTACTCAAACCTCCAGAACCTATTCTAATAGATGGGGAGCCCGAATTCGAAGTGAAGAACATTTTAGACTCAAAAATGTTTAGGTCAAAACTGTTCTACCTAATTGATTGGAAGGGGTACGGACCTCAGGAGAGGTCGTGGAAACCCAGCGATCATGTGCATGCACCTCAATTAGTCAGGAAATTCCACCGACTCTTCCCAGACAAACCAAAACCCCCGGAGGGAACAACCTTGGGAGGGGCCTTGGGTGGGAGTGCTGTCATGATGCCCCCTCCCGGGGAGCCGGTTCAAGCCCGGCGTCCCCGAAAGCGGACATCCAGTCCCCAAGAAAGGACCCAGCAACCCCATATAGGGGCCCTTTGGGCAGTGTCCTGGCGCCTATGGCGCCAGTCTCATAAAAGACATCAGTCCTGGCGCCATAGGCGCCAGGCTCATTATGGGAATGCTTGGGTGCACTTACCTGATGCAGACCATGCTGCAGGATCCCGGCCTCCTTGAGGCCTGAAAGGAACTACTTTACCTGTGGGACTAATTTGCCATCCGGGCGTGGTCGGGGAAGGATACATACCTGATTGGAGGAAGGATACATACCTGGAACTTCTTCCAAGGCTATTTAAACCCCACCCGAACAGCCACACGTGCTTCGCGTTGTTCTGCATCTAGCAGCTGGACGCTCACCGTGTCTGCTCCTGCATCCTGACTTCTGCCACGCCTGCCAGCATCCTGGATCACCTGCAAAGGAAGAGAAGAAGAGAACAGAAGAAGGAAAAGTCCTTACCTGCTAGATCCACATCCCGGAGACATTTCGCCGACAATCCTGAAAAGGAAGACTTTAATTTAAAAGCTCATTGCGTCGATCGCTGCAGCGCCGCATTCCACTCACCATTACAGGGCGCCTCCATGTTCAGCAGCGATCATCCGGATTCGCAGTCACGCCCCAGCGCCTAGGGAGAAAAAGACCAGAACAAAAGGTGAGAGATAGAAGGGAATAAGGAAAGCTAAATATCCATGTTAAGACTTGCCTGTTGATTCATTCCCTCTTCATTTCGGGTCTGCGCCGCATCCTGGCATTTCCGGACCCCGGCCCCTAAGGGGAAAAAGAGACATCAGCGTTAATGAGCGAATGAAAAGACATTGCCAAAAAACGCTCATTAAAGACTTACCTGATTTCTACAAGGATTTCACCTCTCATCTCGGGTCAGTGCCTGTTCCCCGGCATTCCGTACCCCGGCCCCTATGGGGAAAAAAACACTAGCATTAGTACATTAATGCATGGACACAAGGGGAACCTCTTATCAAAAAACTTACCTGGAAGCCAAGCAAGTTTGGTTCTCACCAATCCGAAAATCCAGTGAAGTAACTGGATACCAACACGCCCCTGCATCAGAAGCAGGATGGAGAGCTCGTCCTTCCAGACCCTAAGGTGAGACGCTACGAGAAATCACAGAAGGGTTTCAAGGAGGGTGAGAGGGGAAAGTGGGAGGCCGATTGCATTACCCCGCAGACAGTTAATCCCCTATTTTCGCCTACAGAAGGATACTTCTGCGAGCCAGACAAGCCAGATTTGGGGGCCCGGTCCAGTCCGTCTTCCGAACCCTGCGCATCACCTTAGAAGAGATCACAGCAGCACGAACCAGGCCAGCGCCTCCGTGGGAGTCAGGTGAGCGTTACACCTACAGCCTTTGGCCATGCACCCAGGACTCTAGGCCCTGGCCACAACCATTGCAGCATAACACACCTATGCTACCAAACATTTTGACTGTGGTATGTGGGCTGCTTTTAGGGGATATTAATTTCCAACAATCCTCTACTAACAACCCAAAACCAACATCATACTAAAGTAAAATAGCTAGTAGTATATTTCTTATGTCCGCGGACAGCCGCGAAGACCGCGGACATGGGGAACACATCAGGGGCATCTGTTACCTAAACAAATACAGTATTTGACCCATCTCTTACTCCCCAACCCTCCCCAAGCACTCCTGCACACCAACACGCTCCCCAAAATTGCATATTGCCTCTGTTCGCCTCCGCACTGCGATCCAAGATGGCGGGCACATCGAAACAATGTGATGCACCTCACGCCTCACTCGGCGTATGCGTTGCGTGTCCGCAGACATGACGCAAGTCGATTAGCCAATCGGGGTCCTGTCCGAGGAGCGAACAGGGAAGTGTGTCCACGGAGCGGACATAGATATCACTAATTATTTTGCCTTATGCTTTGGTCATTTAAAAAAAAAACTACTGGACGGATTTACAACAAGTTGACAAAAGCACACTTTCGGGAGTAAGCCACCACTCCTGCCACAAATTTGGTGGAAATCCGTCCAGCGATTTGAGCTGTAGGCGTGGGCAAAGTTTGTTCCCATTATGTCTATGTGAAACAAAAAATGTGGGACACCCCTATAACTTTTCCCCCCTGTTATAAGCCACTCAGAAAGTGTTCTTCCTATGGGATTAGCAACTTAACCATAACTACACAGCCACTACCATAGGCTGTGTAATATATGTATATATATAAGGGGGTTGGGTGGGGTGTTATGGGGGTTTTGCATTGGGTGGGGTATGCAGGCTGTTCACCCCCACATATATGTATCAATTGACCTTCAAAATTTGGTCAATTGTGCAAAGGTCAATTGTTATTCCAACAATTGTGATTCAAACAATTTGTATACAAGCAAAAAAGGAAGGGATACAAAAAGGTACTGCTTTTAAAAATTCCTGAAGGCTTAAAAAGAAGTTCACCCACCAAGAGACAAATTGCAATGACAGAAAATAGGAAAGTTGCTTGAATGTGTTTTCTATCCATGCAAGTATGCCCAAGTGCAATGATGTGTTCGCACATAAATTATTGAACAATCAACGGAGTGAACGAGGAGGCGAGCCTGCATGTGGCTGTAGCCGTGTCAATAACTTTGAAAGCTTTGTTCATGGAGCGATGCAGCATCCCAGCTGTTTTGCACAGCCAATCAGATCACAGGCTGCACTCCTCTCGCTTAGCCGCATCAACAAATGACCCAATCACACATTGTGGTATATTGACATTGATATGTCCATGCCGTATGATGGAATCCACACATGCAAAATTACCCAATGGGATGTCGAGCTTCATCATCGTGGCTAGCTGTCTTCATGCCTGTGGTGCCAACCAAAAAATAACATGCCGATTCATGGAATTAATGTGCGCTGAAAATCTCTGCGCAAGCGTGCGAATCGCAGCGCAAGGGCGAAAATCGAAGCGCAAACGTGCGAAAGCCGTGCACATTGAATCATGGAAGTCTGTGCACGTGTAAATCCTGGGATGTGCGCTAAAATCCTGTGTGGCGCACGCGGGTGCACACATCATCAAACGGCGTGCACTACACGCACATAGCGTGGCGCACACAACAAAAGCGGGCGGAACATGGGGCGTAACACGCAGAATGGGGAACGCGTGAAAATGTGGGCGTTACGGGGAAGTACAGGAGTTAAATGAGAGGAACTCCCACACGCGCGCCTACAACACGTATTATAGGATCGAACAGGGGAAACGCGTGCGCCAAAAAAGACGCGCTAATCCGGAAACACGTACGCCAGCAGGAAGCAGGTGTACGTGGCCCTGCGCAGCATAAAAGTGCACGCAAACAACAAACAAGCTCAGACGCTACGATGAATATACCGTTCCTCGCAGCAGTGGTCGTGGGACACCGCAGGAGGAGGAGGATAGTCAGGCCTGGAATATTTACACCCAGGACCAGCCTTTTTGGGATGCCTAATGAACAGGTGTATGGGAGGTACAGGTTTCCACATCACATAATACTCGACCTGGTGAGTCAGTGGGAGGATGACCTCACATCACCCACCCTCTGCTCCCAAGCACTGAGCCCCTTGGAAAAGGTGCTCAATGTACTGCACTTCTTGGCCACTGGTTCATCTCAGTGGACAAGTGCCATAGTGGGAGGAGTGTCACAGGCCATGCAGTCACGCTGCCTACACCAGGTGTTGGCCATCATGACTGCACGCTCTTCAGTCCGCAGGCACATATACATGCCCAGAACAGCTGCAGAAAGGCAGGTTGCCGTCCAGGATTTTCACGGGGTGGCAAACTTCCCCAAAGTGCTAGGTGCCATTGATTGCACCCATGTGGCTCTACGTCCTCCCAGGGCAACTGAGTACATCCATAGAAACCGCACGCACTAGCATTCCATCAACGTGCATGTAGTATGTGATGCCAAGGGAATCATCACCTCAGTATATGCCAACTATCCAGGGTCCACCCATGACAGTTCCATTTACAGAATGTCACCCCTAAACCGGGATCTAGAAGCTGGGCAGCATGGCGATACATGGCTGCTTGGTGAGTATAAATGCCCCTGCAGGCATGTCAGATACTGAGTAATGTCACAACCTCACTAATGATACCCATCATCACCTCCCCAGGGGACAGTGCCTACCCTCTGAGCACCCACATGATGACGCCAATTCGGAACCCCACCAGACCACCCGAGGTAAGATACAACACAGCCCATATTGCAACCCGGGGCCTAGCGGAGCGCACATTCGGAGTGCTCAAGTCACGCTTTCGCTCCCTTGACCACTCTGGTGGGCAGCTGCTATATGCGCCCCCAGTAGTGTGCAGGATCATGGTGGCAGCATGTGTCCTGCACAACGTTGCAACCCGCCGGGGCCTTCCGGTGGACATGGTGGTGCCCCTACATCCCCAACCACATGCACAGCTGCTGCGCATGGGAGGGGAAAGGGCATGTGGTAAGGCAGCCCGCACACAGCTGGTGGCTAATTACTTCACCTAAAATCACACCCCTGTGAAGTGCACACAGCCCTGGCACATACCAGCTGACAATCAATGATGATGACATAAGGGACAGTCAACTGTCACAACCATACCAGCCTGAGATTGGTCACCTGGAAGTGTTACATTGTGTACATCCCTACCTACCGAAAGACAACCAATGCTGTGTCACAAAAAGACACACATTTATGCTGCATGAATGACTACCCCCTTGCAAAATACAACATGAAAATAGCGCCATGTCACCCAACCCCTCCCCATCTCTGCTACCCAACACACCATGGCATGTCATGCAATGTGAAAGCAAACAAAATAATGCACAACACATGACCCAAGTGTCACAAAGTGCACTGTCCCAAATGGAAACAGGCCACAGACAATATGCTCCCAGTAATCAATAACAAACAGCACACATGACGAAATACTCACCAGCAACACAATACAGCAAGACAGGATAAAACATTGCCATAATATGACAGTACAAAATCAAAGTAGTGCAAGTCTTACAACCTGAATAAGCCAGCATTTCGACCCCTTCCAACTGCAGAGTGTTGCTGTTAGGCAAATGTGTCAGTGTACTGCATACAAGATGAACTGCATCTGCAAATTAGACAGCCTTGTGAAGACATGAAGAAGTTACCTGTAAATAAGGAGGAAGACATGGATGCACAAGCCAATATTAATACACCATGCAGTGTTCAATACAACAACAATCCCCACTAGGGAGGCACACACAGTTTTGACTACAGACTGCCAACGGAGCTCATGGGAGCCCAATGTCACTGTGTAACTCACTGTCACTTGGTCACACCCTTTACAAGCCCATGGAAAGGGGAAGCAGGAGGGGTGTGTGTGTCAGGAACCTAAGCATCTAACCCAAACACAGGGCAAGCCTGCATGTGCCCAGCTGGAATACACAGTGGATGTCCACGGGAGCCACACAAGGCAACACAATGTAAAAAAAAAATATATCAAAAATGGCCATGTGGGTGCCAGGGGGGAGGCCACCCAGTAGGTTCGAGGACAGGGTGCACACCAACACCCACCTGCGTGGATGTTGCAAAAAAGATAATACCTCCATGGGCTCATGGCCTGCACGGCACGCCAGTGTGGGAGAACTGCTGTCGCTCTCTTCACCCTCTGCTGCTGCATCTGGAGGTGTTGGTGCTATGGGAGGCAGCCCACGCAAAGCACTTGTATGGTCCTCCATGGCAACAAGCATGCAGGTTTTGAAGGTCTGATTCTGGAGGATGATAGTACGGAGATCCCCATGCAGCACCTCACGGGTTGCCTGCATTTCTGCACGCATGGCCTCATGTGATGCCCGGATCTCCTCCCGAGTTGCCTGCAGCTCAACTGAGAGCGAACGTGTGAGCTGCTCCAGCTGCTGTTCTGACCTTAAATTTCGGGAAGCCTCAAGTTCACTTAGAGTCTGCCTGAGCAACTGGAGTTCTAACCTCAGGGCTTCCCTGTGGCCCTGTCACTCTACAGAAATGGCTTCCCGCAGAGTCTCCAGTGCCGCCCGTCGGTCCCTGTTGGACGCCAACATGTCTTACCTGTGTGATTGGCAAATGGAGTCTGTTGCCTGCTGTTGTTGCTCCATCTGCCTTTCAGGGGGGAGAATAGAAGTGGCCACCCTCTCCATTGCCTGAGCCATCATTTCAAACAATGCTCCCTGTTGTGCTGCTATACTGTACATGGAGTTTTCCCATACAGTATTGCCTGGTGGCGTATGGCCACCAAGTCGGCGGGCACCACAACTGTTTGGGGCAAGGCAATCTGCACCTTGCTGTGCTGGCACTGCCTGAGGCTGAAGGACTGCATGTCCCCTCTGATCTGCTGGCCCAGGAACAGGATCAGATGTTGTGGAGTGTGACCCTGCATCCGTAACCGCCAAAGGCAGACTTACCAACACTGACATCCCCATAGAGGGTTCTACCCCTGGTGCAGGTGGGTTGGACAGAACAGAATCCCTGCCAGAAACACTCAACTGCGACAGCACATAAATCTCATCATCCGATTCAGCACCTGAATCATAGAGGTCTGGAGAGGTGCAACCAGAGACACCCCTGGACAGTATGGTCAGCAGTAAGATTGGGTTTTCACCCACCACCACACCACGTCCTCCACTGGTGCGCGGTCATGGCTGAGATTCCTCCTGGGTCTGCACCATCTCCTCCACCTCAACAGTATCAAGTGCGTCATCACCTGCAAAAACATGAAAGACAATAAATGGAAACAGGCATGAGCACCATAGCACACACATAGGCCTGACAAGCCAGAGATCCAGTACATGAATTACACATGTCACACATGACTATAACCCTGGCATGCATGCACTGTCAATGATTTGGAAAAGGGAGGCAAAAAGCAGACACTGAGGACAACAAAGTGGAAAAGCAACACATTTGCTGCATGCTGGGTAGCACTGGCATCACACATTAGCCTCTGAGTGGCATGTCCAATACACATACATGACACATGCCAGCACATAGATGCATGTAGCATAGCCATGGTACATTTGACAAGTACAGCCTTATGTCAGTGAATGAGTACTGTCACCCATCCATGTGAGATGGACATGATGAGATGAAAAATGCAAAATAGTGGGACAAAATATGCATGTACCACACACTGCAACACATCCAGTGTACAATGATAGAGTGATGGCATGCAGATGGATACATCAATGGTTGGTCACTTCAACATGACACGAAAAGACTATCATGTTCCACATTCAAACAGGCCCCAACATTTTTTGTGAGCAGGCCCTTACTCAATCAGCCTGAATGGTCTAATCATTCCCATAACAAGGTAATAAATGTGGCCCAATGTGGGGTGTAATCAATGACAGAAGCATGTCACATATGTGGCATTAGTGCTGAAAAATGCGTTAGAAAAATGGGATAATTGAAACAATCAGGCTGAATGAACACTGAATAATTCAGAACAATGTTGTTGCAAGATGACAGTTCAAGGGCAACTGCAGTAATGTTGCGCTAATTGGCTACTCTGGTCAGAAGGGATACTGTCATAACCAAATCCAAGGCCGCTGAATGTTTTGGAGGAAGCACATGGGTGACCCATACCACTAAGGACTACACACCCTCATCTGGCACTCAATCTGAACACGCCACCCATGCAACATACACATGGATTACACACACATGCATGGGCACTCACCGGACAATGCTTCGTTCCTCTGTGTTCCTCTGTGACGAAGGTTCCAGCAACAGACTCATGTTCAGTGAGTTGGTTGTCCTCTGGTGGAGACCCACCGCCAGTCACCAGAGTAGAGACATGATTGGAAGCCAGCTTGTTCTTTGCTCTGCGTTTCAGGTCATTCCACCGCTTGTAGCAATCATCAGCTGTGCGCCTCACAAATCTAAGGGCACTAATGTGGTCCGCGATGGTCTGCCAGTGTGCCCTACGTTGGCCAGGTGTGGTCTTGCACCCTGCAGTCACCAACATTTCGCGCCTATGTTGGCAACACCCCCGCCAAAAGAAGAAAAGAACGCAGTCTGAGGAAACAGGGAGTACGAACTGGAAACGTTGTGAAGTAATCGCATGTGAACCAACAAGAAGTACAAGATACACCCGCTAGCTCTCCACAAAAAGCACGTACAAGGAAATAGCATGATACTCGTACCTTTTAAGCCAGCCCACATGTGAAATGTCACTTACGCGCTTACGCGCTAAGGGCCTTTCCTCCAATAGCACTGTGACGTGCAGTTTTCTCATGTGCTGATTCACTATGCACCCGTGTTGTGGGCAACGCCTGCACGCGTAACCTTACTGACGCGCTTACGTGCTAAGGGCCTTTCCTCGGATTTCACGCTGACGTGCAATTTGTTCACGTGCCAAATCACTCCGTATGAAGCTGGCCACGGGAATACACACGGAAGACCATGCTCCTGCCCAAAAGGCCATTTTCCTGCCCCCAAGGGCCCCGAGCACGCTCCCAACAGCCATCTGCTGCTGCCTGCCTGCTGCCCATGTGCCCTGCTATTTGGTCCCTGCACGTCAGCCATCTGCAGGGGTCCAGTTGCTGTGTCCAGCCCTGCTGGAACAGAAGACACGCAACTGGGATACCATTGCTCCACAGCCCAGCCCAAGGACCCAGTTGCCCACCCACGCCTGCCTCGGGGGTCGCCATGTCGGGGCAAACACCATCTGAGACCACTGGTGACCCCCAGTCAGAGAGGCAGAGGGCCACCAGCTTCAGTGAGAAGGAAGTTGGTGTCCTGGTGGAGCATGTCCTGGGGCATTATGATGCCCTCTTTGGAACATCACGCACCAATAAGGAAGGACGGTCGAGGATCTGGAAGGACACATTGGTTGCCATCAAAGCAGAGGAGGTGGCAACCCGCGACATCTCGCACGTCAAGAAGCGCTGGGAGGACTTGAGGTCCAGGACCCTCTACAAGTCCCGGCGCCTCATGGAGCGGGGCCGGGGCAGCATGAGCAACATCCAGATGAAGGTCCTGGAACACATAGCCCCAGCACTCCACGCCCAGATCCTTCATAGGCAGACCCGTCTGGAGTTGAGTGGTAAGTGGCCAAGCATTGCTGTGTAAAACAGGGCATTTTGCAGTGTGCTGGTAGTCTGATACTTGCCTGTTTGTGTGACATAGGCCATGTATGGATGTGTGTTTGCAGGGACATCATGGTCATGCATGTGAAACCAGTAATGTGTGAACCACAAGGATGGTGCATGTGTTCCAATGCAACATGGGGAGCTGTATGCGGAATGCACACATGATAGCAGGCCAGTCTCTGTTCTTGGACATGGAGGCGGTGTGAGGGATGGGTGCTGCTGTCATGTACATGTATGGTGCACATGTGTGTGTGTCTGAGAAGTGTGTGTGTGTGACTTTGAAACGCCATGGATGCATGACACATGTCCGTGATGATGTGTAGATTCACTCATGCAGTGCTGTCACCGTTGTATCCACTGTGTCTAGCCACTGTGTCTGTGGTGTACAAGCCATGATGCATGACCCTCCGGTGATGTGTGTGCATGGGATCAGTGTGAGCCATGATGCATGTGAGTTTGAAGGCAACATTTTGGTTAACAGAGGCCCTTGTACATGGATGCTGATGTTGATTGTAGGCGCTGGGACTGTTTCTGCATGTGTGTTGCGTGCATTCACCCATGTGTTGTGGAGGGACAGGATGGAAGTGACATTTGACAGTGCCACTCATGTGTTATTGCTTCCTGTCTAGGGGAATATTGTACTGTACCCTGATGCTTGTGTTGTATGTCTCCCTCTACGCAGCGTCAAGTGAAGAAGAGGGCGGAGATGGCGCTGTGGAGCCAAGCGGTGGGGATGCCTACACCGGGTGGCAACGCAAGGCCCAGCCACCCTCCTGGGGGCTGGTGCCGCTCTGCCACTACGGCTGTAGTGGAAGGGCCGGGTGAGCCCCACAGGGGCTGGAAATGGCAGAAGATGGTGTGGAGACATCCAGGTTTGTGGTCTCCACAGAGGAGGAGGAGCCCACTACTGAGCCGCACATGGGGCCGGGTGTGGGTAGTACCACTGGTACAAGTGGTGCAGTCCAGGGCCAGGGTCAGGAGGCAACACAGGTCACTGCAGAGGGGCCTGTGCATGTTGCTGTCCTTGGCCCTGTGACTACACCACCATGCACTAGCAGTGATGTCCCGTCCCCGACCCCTTCCATAGGTAGGGGGGAATGCCACGTCATCTGCCTCTCCACTACCTGCGGACGAGGGGTCCCACGACCGTATGGGCTCCGTCCTGGCTGGTGTCGCATTGCGCACGCATGACATTCGTGAAGACATGCGTACTTCCTGGGCGGAGCACGCACGCCATCACAAACAGCAGCATTGCGACGTGGCACTGTTGGGAGGGGCCCTGGTCGGTGAGTTCCTACATGTGTCGCGCACTCTGGCAACCTCTCCTCCTCGGTGGAGACCGTGCGCCAGTCATTCTCCCTATCGTCTTCCAGCCCAGATTCCACCAGGGCCCCCGGTGGACCTGGCCTGACCAACACAGCCAGCCAGTCAGGAATCGGCAGTCCAGCAGGGGTGGACACCCCAACAACTGGAGTCCAGCAGATGGAGGATGTGCAGGCATCAGACAGGGCACATGGACAGCAGCAACAGCAGCAGGCTCTAGGTGGGAGCAATGATGGCTCGGGCCATCGACATCAGAGGTGCAGGCATCGGCCAGAGGGCAGGAGAACCCTGGAATGAGAGTGCCTTCCGTGTGGCTGCGGTTGGGCCAGCGCATAGATGCGGAGCGGCGGCGGGGGGAAGAGGCGCGGCTCACCATGGTCAGGGCGCGGAGTTCTCCATGTGTCGGGCGTTGAGGTGGGCAGAGTGCCTCGAGGCAACTCGCAGGGAGTTGGAACAGGCCATGAGTGCATCCCTGCGAGACCCCGAGGCCAGGGCAGAGGCCCGCCTCCGGGACATCCGCATGGAGTTTGATGATGCCCTGGCCCGGGACATCACAGAGTGAGCCGCAGGACTTGCCCGCCGCCATTGTATATAGTTAGATAGTGTTAGGTTTCCTTTGTTTTTCTTTTAATTTGGAGTTAATGGACATTGCTCCACTTCATGTGTATATAGTTTTTTCTTCATAGGACTTTTTTGTAGGTTGGACTTACATTGTATATAGTTGCAGACTTGTACATACTTTCTTTTTCTATATTCCCATGGATCAATGTTTTTTTTAAAATTTGGATTATGTTTTTATTATGAACATTGGCAATGGACCACTTTTTTATTCTACGTGATTTTTCATTGGATTTACAATATTTTTTTTCTACATCGGACATTGTACATTGATTTTCATTTTACTATTCCTCCAAGTCAGTTCTTTATGTTTTTAATATATTTTTTATTACTTCAGAATTGGTGTTGTGTTCTGTAATTGGTTTTGTGTATGTCTCATTGAACATTTCCTCAGTCACGTGTTGCCACTGTGTGGCTACTTTGTGCATTCCTGCATGGGCATGGTGGATCATTTCAACTATCATGGCATGGGTAATTTGGGAGTGGGTTCTGTGGATGGTTGCATGATTAGATTGGGGGGAAAAGGGGATTAGGGTTGGCTTTAGGGACATGGGTCTGTTTTGTTAGGACATGTTGTTTGTTGGGACATGAGCCTGGGCCTGAGGCTCACTGCTGGGGGTTGGGGGTGCAGGTGGACATGAGTCGGGGCCTGCTGGCAGGTACCCATCACTTCTGGGTGGGTGGGGGTGCTGGGGGACATGAGTCTGGGTTGAGGTTCACTGCTGGGGGGTGGCGGTGCTGGGGGACATGAGTCGGGGCCTGTTGGCAGGTGCCCCTCACTGCTGGGGATGGGGGTGCTGGGGGACATGAGTCAGGGCCTGCTGGCAGGTGCCTCTCACTGCTAGGTGGGTGGAGGTGCTGGGGGACATGAGTTGGGGCCTGCTGGCAGGTGCCCCTCACTGCTGGGTGGGTGGGGGTGCTGGGGGACATGAGTCGGGGCCTGCTGGCAGGTGCCCATCACTGCTGGGTTGGTGGGGGTGCTGGGGGACATGAGTCTGGGCCTGAGGCTCACTGATGGGGGTTGGGGGTGCTGGGGGACATGAGTCAGGGCCTGCTGGCAGGTGCCCCTCACTGCTGGGTGGGTGGGGCTGCTGGGGGACATGAGTCTGGGCATGAGGCTCACTGCTGGGGGGTGGGGGTGCTGGGTGACATGAGTCGGGGCCTGCTGGCAGGTGCCCCTCACTGCTGGGTAGGTGAGGGTGCTGGGAGACATGAGTCTGGGCCTGCTGGCAGGTGCCCATCACTGCTGGGGGTTGGGGGTGCTGGGGGACATGAGTTGGGGCCTGAGGCCAACTGTTGGGGGGTGGGGGTGCTGGGGACATGAGTCGGGGCCTGAGGCTCACTGCTGGGAGGTAGGGGTGCTGGGGGACATGAGTTGGTGATCACTAGTGGAAGGTGACATGTGGGCTGGCTGGGGGGCATGCCCATGGTGGATGACCAGGGGTGCCGGGTAGCCCCCTGTGGTGTGGGTTGCCTGCAGGTGCCGTGGAGGGGGTAGAGGGCACACCTGGGAGGACCCACACTGCCAATTCACGTGTGGGACTCCCCGCGCACCCCGGAAATACACATACCCTGCTCGCACAGGACCAATCACGTGTGAAATTCCCCGCGCAGCGGGGTGCGTGTATTTGGAGGGGTGAGAACACTTCCCTGTTCACTCCGCGGACAGTGTCCTGATTGGCTAATCGGCTTGCGTCATGCCTGCGGACATGCAAAGTGTTTGCTGATTGGATGGTGAAGAGCGTGAAGTGTGTCAGATTTTTGGATACGGCCGCCATCTTGGATTTGCGGACATCTGCAGGTGTCGGCGAACATCTCAGTAAAAATATGTTAAAAAACACAACATTGCACTTGTCAAACTTATCAAATAATCTCTGGGGAGGTGAGGGGTGATGAGGATGGGATGGGATATGGCTGCAAGAAGCAAAAATACGAGTATTTTTTGCCACGAAAGTCTGCAAACAGTTCAGATGTCCGCAAACAGTCCTGAGAAGTTTGCGAGCACCTCAGCATTACAGGGTTGGTGAAATGAAGTTCTTGGATAGCTTTTAACTTTGGCGCCACTTAATGGAACTGCATGAAACTTTGCATGTAATGTAAAGGCTAATAAATGAGGTGCCATTTGACGAATCTACACTTAATTTGGGAAATTGATAATACATTTAGATATGAATATTTTTCCGAAGGTGGGTGGGACTTTGTGAAGAGGGGGCAAATTTAGAGGGGTGCCCCCAAAAAAATAATGTAAAGGCTTATAAATTAGGTGCCATTTGCCGAATCTACACTTTGTTTAGCAAACTGATAATAGATCAAGATATACATGTTTTTATGATATGATATGATATGATATTTTATTTGTATCG